>NW_015113670.1:216941-218856 GCF_001443285.1 Poecilia latipinna | reverse complement strand
ATAACACTATGGCTAATTTGCTAAACAGGGAGGCGAGTAGACTGGTCATCAAAGATGGTTTGCTCTACAGAAAAGTTAAGAGACCCTCCGAAATGGAAATTCATCAGATAGTGCTCCCTAAAGAACATGTCTCCATGGTGTTAAGATCACTCCATGATGAGTCTGGGCACCTGGGAGTGGAGAAAACTGTCGGACTCATCCGTGACAGGTTCTATTGGCCCAAGATGGGAGATGAGGTTGAGCAATATGTAAGAAACTGTGGAAGATGCGTCACTCGTAAAGCACTTCCACAGCGAGCTGCTCCCTTAAAACAGATAACTAGTCAAGGCCCTCTTGACCTTGTGTGCATTGATTTTTTTGTCACTTGAGTCGGACTCACAGGGGTTTTCCAACATCCTAGTAGTGACAGATCATTTTACGCGATATGCCCAAGCTTTCCCAGCTAAGGACCAAACAGCTGCCACGGTGGCAAAGATCCTTTGTGAGCGTTACTTTGTCCATTATGGACTCCCAGTAAGAATACATTCGGACCAAGGGAGGGATTTTGAAAGCAGACTGATCCGAGATCTCTTGAAGATGCTTGGGATTCGTAAGTCAAGAACATCTCCCTATCATCCGCAAGGAGACCCACAGCCCGAAAGATTCAACCGTACACTTCTGTCAATGCTCGGAACCCTTGATCCAAAGCAAAAGAACAAGTGGAGTCAAAAGATAAGTCAGTTGGTTCACGCCTACAACTGCACTCAAAATGAGGCAACAGGGTACTCGCCCTACTTGTTAATGTTTGGACGAGAGGCCCGGCTACCTATAGACATATGTTTCAGTGTGTCGGATGAAAGTCAAAAGTCTGTCTCCTATCATCAGTATGTCACCAAACTGAAGAAAGATCTCGAGAGAGCTTATGACTTGGCGACAGAGACAGCTGACAAGAATCATAAACGGAACAAAGCAGCCCACGATAAGCATGTGAAAGAACAAGTTCTGGAAAAAGGGGACAGAGTTCTACTGAAAAACTTTGGTGTTACAGGAAAACAAAAGCTGAAAGCCAAATGGAGACCCATACCCTATTTTATTGTGGATAAATTGCCCAATCTCCCCGTTTACAAGATTAAACCTGAACGAGGTGGGGGTGCAGAGAAGACGGTTCATCGGAATCACTTGTTGCCTATTGGATACCTTGTGAGACTTCCATTGGATGACAGTGGCACAGAACCACCAGAAAGATGCAGAACAAGAGCGCAACAAAAGGCGGGCGGACTCCTAAAGTCTTCCAACAATGAAGAGGAAATGTACCCAGAGTCAGAGTACGAGGAAGTATTCTTACCCAAGCCAGTGGGTGTCGATTTGGATGGACTACTGACTCATCCAGAGTTGT
Source organism: Poecilia latipinna (assembly GCF_001443285.1). NCBI lineage: Eukaryota > Metazoa > Chordata > Actinopteri > Cyprinodontiformes > Poeciliidae > Poecilia > Poecilia latipinna. Next base: position 217,481 of record NW_015113670.1, on the reverse strand, counting down.
CCAACAGAATATCTGGGCTCACTATCAGTGAAAGTGATAAAAAAAGATCAGTCCAGGATTTGGGAGAACTGGAGGCAGTTTCTAGTACCTATTCAGACGTTACTGCTATTCCTGATCCAGCCCTTTATCCAGTGGAAGAAACAGACCTCTATCCACTACAAATCCCTGCTAAAAGATCACAGAGAGTTGCCCGACCTGTAGTTCGATTGAGCTACGATGAACTCGGAAAGCCTTCTGACCAGCCGGTGACAGTCTTCAGCCATGGAGTGTTGGTGGGAAGTGGAATCTACCAAGTCCCTAGAAGCCAGTTTTGCCATACCTTCTGGTGCCACCCCATGGCCATGTGTGAAACATGTTCTAGGCTGAGTTCTTATCAAAACTGTCCTCCGTTAGTTGTCTCTCGTTGATTTTGATGGGGACATCAAAACCTTCTAGAAGGGGGAAGATGTAGCCCAGTGATAAACTGAGGTTATGGTAGTTACTATTTGTTAAGGTTAATTTTACATAGTTCAAAATAAGATACAAGTATATTAAAAGTAA
>NW_015113670.1:187858-212591 GCF_001443285.1 Poecilia latipinna | reverse complement strand
GTTTCTTTCTCATAGAGTGGTTTAAGGTGCTACATTTGTGAAAGTGAAATTAGAAACATCCTTGATTACTGCCAGGACCACATTCAAAGGACAACATGATGTAGGATAAATATCTCAAAATGCAACAAATCATGCCCAGATCTGAAGAAATTCAAAGACAAATGAGAGTTAAAAGTCAGGTATCAGTTTGTAACCTTAAGGTTTTAGTTGAAGAAGTGTCAATCAGTTAATGAATGATTTGACACAGGGTGCAAATAATTTCAAATGGGCCATACTGCTTTGGAAAGCTTTTTAACCTAATGAAAACAACCAAACAAATACATTTGAAAACTGCATTTTGTATTTACATAAGAAATTGTTTATTGATCTTGAACATTTAAGTGCGAAAGAAGTAGCAAAAACAGAAGAGATATGTAGTGGGAAAATACCTTTTCACATCACTGTAACTATGTTTGTGATGGCATTTATAACTCTAACTGCTCTCCTTTTGATATCACACACTGAATACAATTTCACAATTTTATTGCTTTTAAGGAGTGGTGTTTAGTACTATCCAAGCACATAGCGCCACTTTGTAGCAAAATAAAATAACTTGATTGATATAAAAAAAGTTGTGTATATAAACATAACTCAAAAGAAATGTAATTTTACAATTGGATTGTCCTTCACTACATTATAAAAATGCTTCTCCCTTATGCCATTTACAACTGTTTTTAGGAGAGTTGGGCTGAGAGGTAGTTTGTATGATTTGTTTGAGGGGTGATCTTTGAGGCGGAAGATTCAAGGATTCCTCAAACACACATGCAAGAATCAAAGCAGGTTCGTTTCTGATGAGGAATAAGAGTTTCTTCTGCTGTGCTTTTGTAAAAAGCATATTGAATCATTTAATGAATGAAGGAGAAGCTGCTAGGTAAATGTAACTTGCATGGAAAATAACTGTTACACATTCAAATATGCTTTGCAATAGATTTCATTTTAGCATACCTACAAAATACCTCGGTCTTTCTACAATGAAAATCCAACGTAACCAGATTTGTCTGTGTGAAGAAGCAGGTAACATCCAGGCAGTGTTGGATGTGCTTCAGAACGCCCACATTCAGGGTTTCCTGCCCAATCCTCCATATTGTGACTTGGTGATGAATTGGTGTTGCATGTTAATCCTGAAGGCAAATAATGCACTCTGTTCTCTACCTCTTTCACTTTCAATCAGTTTATCCGGTGCTTCACAGCAGGAAATGATTTCAGTTCTACTCTCTAGTTCATCAGAGGATTTTTGCACCTGAAGTTGAGTAATTCAATCAGATTTCCCTCAGCTCTCCTGCCATTAATCTAGCACCATCAGTATTGCAGCTGTGTCTGAGCAAACAACATTGCTAATGGCATTCGTTTGCAACACACCGTCGCTGTTGACACAGTTTTTGGAAGATGTTGTCTCTTCCTAAATTAGGATTGTGTCAAGATTAAAACCAATCTATGTAAACCCTGGGATGATCCTTCCACGTAACCTACATACACTCTGCTCTGAAATACACTCCTTCAAACCAATTTAAAAATGGGAGATAATGCCGAATCCCAGCGTCCTTGGTTAAACAGCCTCAGTACAGAAGAATTACATCTCCTAATCCCAGACAGCAATTAAGTCTTTGTAAAGATGTAGAAAGTGTAAGTTTCTTTTTTTGACCAGCTAGACTCAAACAAATACTCTAAAAGCAACTTGTTAATATGGCCTTTATTTTTCCAAAATGCAGTTCCCTGTCAGTTTAATCTTCTTATTGTCTTATCCGCATTGTATTTCCTCCCCTCACAACAAGATGAGCTTCGCAGGAAAAGGTGTGAAACAGATTTAGTTCCTTCTTCTATATGTGATTAATTTGCAGTTCGAGTGAATAAAAACACATCAGAACTAGAAGGTAATCTCCAAAGATCCAAATGAACTGCAAGCATTTTAAACATTACAAGATTTTTCTTGACTACCAAACCAAATAGATGTTACCGAGCTTCCTGGGAATCCATATCTTGTTCTAATTAAAATATTTTTTAGGTTTTTAAAGAATCACCATACCATATCCATTTATAGATGATGCATTGAACAGAGTGATGTTCTAACCTCTGAAACCCTCGAAGGACAGACAGATTTAAACACTATTTATTGATAAGGTGTTTTCTAAAGGGAGTTTGTAGGACTGGAGTTTTCTTTTAAGTGTATCAAAGTAAAGTAATGTGAAACTATGTGAAAAAGTTCAAGGCGCCGTATGACTAAATGAAAAGAAACATGAATAACCAAACCTTCAATTGAACCAAAATCATCAAATGTATGATTGGAAACAGAGATCTAGGGATGTTGCTTGGAAACAAGACAATAACAGTTCTGTTGTTACTAAGTCTTGTATTGTTTAAGCCAAACAAGCACAACAATTTGAGTCCCTTTGAAAAGACAGATCTCCCTGCATTGTGTAGTCGTTCGCTTGCTAAATTTGAGTCCTTTCACTTTCCTGCCTTTGTCTGAAGCCAGTGCGCATAAAAGCAAACATGCGGCGCTGGAAAGATATATGAAGGAGTCTCCCATTTCGGATAGGCACACCCACAATCTGCATGTTTGTGGGATGAATGTAGCATCAACATTTGATGGCGTTTGCCACCTGCTGTGTAAAAAATCTCAACGTCTCACAACCTCAAAGCAAACAGTCTGTCTCATAAAAACCAACCTGGAAGTACAAGGCTTCAGGATTATTCAGGCTGAAAGCAACGGAGAAGAAGATGCTGAGGTAAATGATCCAGGGTTTGTGTGAACAGTAACACATTGTAGCTCCAATATGATTTGCTAGTGTTACACTAAAACTGACAAAATGTACACGTGGTTACGTAAAAGGAGGGAAATGCTTAGTTTATTTATATGGGATGGAGTAATAGAGTTGATAATGGATTAGATACAGAGGCTTTGTAGAAATGAAATAAGGAACTGAGAGAAAACACATTTCTGCTTGTATATCACCAGCATGTCTAAATGCAGAGTCTGAAGAAGCGGAAACTAATTTAAATAACCTAGAGGATGTAGCGCTCATGTTGTTCTTTTTTAACTGAGCTGCCTTTCCCCCTAATTTCACATTTTCTATTTATCAGTAATAGAAAAATATTTTAGCATGTAACAAGATCTTGTTTATGAGAGACATATTTAAAAGACATTTCTATATAGTTCTGTAGTTTCACTACAATTATTTAAGATCCCAAAAGCTTAAAAGAACGAAACACCCTAAGTGCCAGTTTGGCCTTAACCTTTGGGCATAGCTAAAGTCCTTTTTTACTCCTCACATTCAGTTACACTGGAGTAAACCCAAAAATATCTAATGGACTGCCAAAATCTGTGCAAACATTGATGGTTATGAGTGAAAAAGCCTTCTGGCTTTTTCTGTGGTGTAAACAGCAGATTAGATCTGCCTCAGTTGTTCAGGCTGAAAATGTCTTTTTCCTTCTGACTGATTGGCAAAAATGCTAGTCTAAATTTTTATCAGTCACAGATTAACATTGTTTAAAGTCTACATGGTTTTACTGCACAAGGCGATCGGAAGTTTACATACATATCCATCATATCCTTCGGCATGGATATGTTATAGTTCATTTCAATTGGTAAGAGATCAGGACTTTCAGTTTAATGTGAGACTTCATCATACTTCCCAAAAACCAGTTTTGATATGTTTTTTTGGATAATGATCTCATAGGAACACCCTTTCTGGCGCTTTATTTATCTGTTTAAGATATGATTTTTTTGCTGATTTGAGAATGGATAAAGCGGACTAATGTTAAGCATCTGGAATGAGTTTTATCATTTCTCCTTCATGCAAAAAAATGCAATAATGACAGGTGCTAACCGACAGATTATAAGTGACTTGTCCCTCTGCTTTCGTCCCTCTGCTTTGCAGGGTGCAAAACAGAATGGGACGAGATTGGATGCTGGCTGAGGGCCGAAGCAGGGCAAGTTGTCAATTTATCCTGCTCTGAGGTCTTCCAGCATTTCTCCAGCAATCAAGGTTGGTTTGCATAGCTCATCAAATGCTCATCCTCATTAAAATAAAAATAAACGAAACACTTGTACTCAACATCTAATCAGCGCAGTTGTTAAGATGAGGAATACTGTGTTTTTGTGCACAATATCTTTGCTGCTAAGGTTAATTATATAGAACATAATCAAAGTGCTAGTGCAAAGTGAGGATAGTAATGGAAAAACATAGTATGAATTATTCATGCATGTTTGCTGGCATGAACACACACTGCCCTGGGATGTTTCTGACAGGAAGAGTTTGAAATCTTGTCATATAGTTTTAGTTAATACAATACAATTCCTGTCTTTTTTGTGTTTCTGAAGAAAAATGTTATGTCATACCATTACTATGAGGTGAAATGGATGTTAATATAAGTATCTTTTTATATTCATTTATTTTAAATCTACAACGTTTTCTTGTTTACAGTGATTGAGAGTAAAACTGGCATAAAATGTCACAGCTTTCCTTGTTGTATTGTTAATTAATGCTACATTTCATTAGATGTCGTCGTTAGTAACGCTCATTTGTCCTTTAGCATCAATGAAACAGTGGCCAACACTGAATTGCAGATCACCCAAGCAAAGGACAATGAAGTTTTAAATATTTGGACTCCCACTGGTTCCATGTGCAGAAAGTATCAGAATGTTGAAGAAGAATGATTTATATGACTTTGAATGCGTCATGTTGGCCAAATAGGCTGGTCACGTGGGTTTTCCACACAAAATCCTTTCATTTTCTTCAGAAGTATGGATCCACTCTCACTTGAATCAACAGTTCAGTCTGGTGTTGGTAGTGTGATGATGTGGACACTTGAGCAGCAGTCAACATCTTAATCCACTTTTTGAATGATGTTCATTGAAGATTTGTATCCTGAATGCAAAGGTAACAAATCTTCCGCGATTGTGGGATTCAATTATGCCAATTTGAATCAAAATGCATGCAGAACGCTTCCAACACGTTCCAGTTCTACAGACAAAAGGATAACCATCACAAGTGTTTGATTAGTTTGTACTGGAATGAGTTGGATTGATCTAAATTTTATTTTGACAATACTGTTTTTTTTTTTACATAATTGAATATGAATTTTATACACTTTTCTTCCCTGAAGATTTCAAATTGCTCCATACAAAGAAAATTAACTCTGCATGAGGTCTTGCAATATGCATAAAAATCAATATGTTGGTTTTTGTGCATGTATATTTTCGTGACTGATTCCTTTTGCCAGTAATGATGGCAAAGATGAGCTTCAAACCAGAACGTACATAGAATTTATCTCATTAAAACTGGGAGGGATGTATACAGATAATTAAAGCCAAAGACACAAGAGCCAATCTTGCTGCAGAGAATATTTTTTTTTTGTTACATATGCTAAAATATCAGCAAGAGTTGTTGCTGGAAATCACAAATAACCTTTAACAGTCTGCATAAGATTAACGGCCCAATCATGAGCAGCAACTTCATTTGGACAAGTGAAACACAATACTGTACTTTACATTGAAAATAAAATTAAAATTGGGTTCACTGATATCTGATGAAAAATTTTTCTGCAGATGTGACGATAATTCAGGCGCTTTTTTCCCCCTCTCTAGCTTTTCTTTACATCCTCACTGTCTGCTCTTTTGTCAGGGTTTGTGTACAGAAATTGCACTGCTGATGGCTGGTCTGAAATGTACCCAACTTACGAAGACGCCTGTCATTTCAGTGATGACAGCGAGTCTGAATCTGAGGTACACCCACACAAACTTTGTTGGAATCAGGCTTTCTCAATGCTCACCTTCTTTAGCTCAGACTTCTTTCACAGAAATACAGCCAATGGATGACACTATTATTATTGTTGCATCTGAAGCAGGATTCTTTAAAGGGAAACTTACAGATCTGTTTAAAAGTGTCTGCCTCACATCTTTCTTCAGTTTGATCTTGACCTTTCTTCTTCCAGACAAGTTACCTCCATACGTTCAGACAGGTCTACACTGTAGGGTATGCCACCTCACTCATCACTCTCCTGACAGCTATCGTGGTGTTCGCAGGTTTCAGGTAAGGGCACCACAGCACTGAATGCATACAGATATGACAGAACTAAGGAAAAAATACTGGGATCCTTGGTTACCTTACATTGTGGTTAATATCTAAAACTTGAATTATCATCTCCTACACTGATACATTTTTTTGCCCCCAACCTCTCAGTATATTGAAGAGTATTCATTTGCATAGATGGTATAAGAAGACCCTTGGTGTGTGACTCTGTGTTGTGATGCACAGGAAGTTTCGCTGTACCAGAAACTACATCCACATCAACCTGTTTTCCTCATTCGTCTTGAGAGCCAGTGCTGTGTTCATTAAGGACGCGGTGCTGTTTGCAGATGAAACTCTCGACCACTGCTCCGTTTCTACGGTGAGCCTGCAAATTAGTCAAGGGATTTTTTTTCCCATAATAACTTGGATTATAACAAGGTTTTAACAGCGAAAAGAGGGACAAAGATGGGAAGTCAAAAGAAAAACTGAACGACTTTAGATCCTACCCAGTATTTACTGTTGCAATTTTAAAGAAGTCAAAAATCATTTTTAGTATTATTCAGATGTTGTCGTTATAAAATGAGGTTTCAGATAACATTTTCTTCTTTTTCAAAAAAAAAAAAAAAAAACCCACTTTAATTTAAAATAAATATTCCAACAGGGACGATTATGTGGTGGTTGAGAAGGAAAACAACCATAGTAGAGTTAAAGTTCCACTGCTGTGGTTTAAATTAACACAATTTTAAACTGTAATCCTATATAATCACCATTTTTAATATTAAACAATATAATTAGATATTTGACCCCAATTCCTTTATTTTTCCCACAGATTGATAAGATATATACGGTCAAAAAAGGTACTAAAATTCATTCCCTTCAAAGAAAAATCACCTGGAGGTGTCACTTGAATCAAAGAGTAAATTTATTATTTATCAAGCTAAGCTATAGTTACTGGTATTTACTGATAAGAAACAGAAGCAAAATCCTAGATTAATTCAAACAAAAAGCTAAACAAAGAACAAACATTAGTCTAATCCCACTGACAAGAATGAAAATGGGTTTGACTAGAATAGTGAATGACCATTCTGTAGTTTATCATTTAACTGATTTAAACTAGGATCTGTTTCCCAATTTTTGACCATGTGTTGAAAACGTTTTGACCAATTGATATGAAGTGACCTTCCAGAGCAATGGGAACCAAAGGACAGGAAAAAAAAAATGGCAGACAGTTTCATCCCAGTGGACTTCTTGAGTTCTAGATGTTCACTTGGCAAATCAATCAATAACCAAATCCCTCCTGTCAGTCTCTTCTTCATCCTTCAGTCACACAAGCAGCAAGGGAATATACAAGCATTGGCACAGAGTCATTTGAGTTGGCCTTGGGGAATAGCTTTGCAGAGAGCCAGCCTCAGTCTATCCCATTCAGCACAGGTGTTGAACTCTTTTGGCTGCATTTGGTCTGCGGTGCCCATCAACAAAAAGAGAAATTGTTTAGGTGAAATCTCCCAGCATCAGAATGCAAAAACCAGAATTTCTCTGCTTTTGAGATGGCAGGAATAAGCAGACAGGACTTGAACAAGCAAACAGAAGATTTTCTAAATAATGCGGGGCTATTGTGAGTGTCTTCAGTGAATGAAACATGTGGTCGAAAAGTGTCAGAATTTTAATTTTAATTGCTCTTCATCAAATAATAGATCTGTTATTCAAGTTTAATGCCCATCATTTTTCTCACAAATGCAATACTTATAGAACTTCACTTTATTGAGTTTAAAATATTTGTAAAACTCACAGTGAAATACAAAAACATGTCTGAAGTTTATTTAATTGTGGCGATACAGTCTGAAATGTTGGAAGTCAAATAATAAAGTCAGCACAGTGAGGAACCTACATAAGAACAGTGTTCTTTTTTTAATCCTACTGTTTCTGTCATTTAATGGATTACAAATATGGATCAAAATAATGCTGGGTCTAGTTGAATTTGTTCTACCAACAAATAAATTTCTACAAAAGTTAACTAGCTTGAAAGCAGAAACATCGATTTGGGATAGATACAAGCTCATCTGTAGTTCTATATATGGATGCCTTTAACTCCGTGTCTATTTTTATCCTGCAGGCTGGGTGTAAGTCAGCTGTGGCTTTTTTCCAGTTCAGCATCCTAGCCAATTACTTTTGGTTGCTGGTGGAGGGCATGTATCTGCAGACCCTGCTGGCCCTCACTTTCGTCTCTCAGAGGAAATACTTCTGGTGGTACATTCTCATTGGATGGGGTGAGTAAGAAAGGCAGCAGTCATCTGTACATGTCAAATTCATCACAGACTCATAGTTGTATGCACTGCAGGGCACTGCTGTGTTAAACCTAATATTATCCACCCATAAATTTCAAAACACAGGGTTACACTGCACATTTCCTGCTGCCTTTAGCTCACTATATAAGCCAAAGGTCCTATTTTTTTCTGACTGAAAATAATAATTTGAGGCTGTAAACTTGCTTTTACATCACAGAGCCGTAAAATGTTAAAGCAACACATGAAAAATATGTTTGTTTACAACATTATGCTCATTTTGCTGGGATAACTCACAGGATATCCAATGAGCTTCCGACGGTTGCTTCTTGGAGGTGTGGAGTCTGTTGAAGTTTTAAACTTTTCCCAATCGTTCAGTAACGTATGTAATGATGAGCCAGTTTGATAAAGCTGACTGGAAACTGCCTGCTCTGTAAACAACTGTCCTCCATTTTAAAAAGAGAAGTGCTGAGCTGAACAAGATGGCTGTTAAAGTTAATTCAATATTCAGAAGTGTGGCCAACATGGTCTGACTGGCTTTGTTCAGTTGTTGCTAAAACTACAGGCAGATTATGATTCTAAACCAACACAGAACATCAACATCATTTCACAACTTTACATTATGTTTGCTGATTGGCTCATTTGCAATGGTACTGAAGGAATCCACCTCAATGGGAGAAAGCTCAGACTGAGCTGTGAAGCGAGATTAGAATCAAGCAGAATGGTGCAGGAACGCAATGGCCATGAAATTATTAGCCAATCAAAAGACTTTGCCTTGTTTAAAAAAAAAAAAAAAAACATGTTTCTGTGCCACATTTAAATAAAAACAGATTTTGTTATCTCATTAAAAATCTAAGAAGTTTTAGAAAATTTTTAAGTTTTATGTTTGTGACTTGGGTTGGCACACATTCTGACTCATTCAGACTGATGATCTATTTTCAGATAATCAGCTTCCTCAAAGCCTGCTGACAGGATGTTCTCACAGCGACTGATTGCAGATACGATTGTGCTTCATGTAATAGTTATTTCTTCCGTTTCTCTGAGCTTTTTACGCAGATTTAATGAGATCTGCGTAGCATGTTATCCCAAACAAGACAACATCCTGTTTCTGAATTTATTCTTGCAGTCGTATGTCACCTCATCCTATATTTACCTATTCTCAAACTTCCCAAGCCCTATTTGTTTAATTTGTTCTGCCACCAACATGCTGCAGTATTACTCAGCCACAGTAAGAGGGCAGCTACTGACTGGTTACTGTAGGGTTAACAGTAAAGAAAAGGCAGGCAGCTTGTTATTTTTCCCCTTTTACTGAGAAGCTCTTAAAAGTTGGATGCAACAGAAATGACAGCAGGTAAAAAAAGTTTACAGGTCACATTGGGCTTGTTGTTCTTGTAACGTCAGTAATGAGTTAAGGCTATGTTCAGCTAGTGCTGCATACAAGCACTGCTTATGGGGTCTTTGTGTCAGGGATTCAACTAGAATCTGTGGTTAGATGGGACGAAGTGCAGCAGCAGGATGGATCAGACCCTTGGGGATGAACGTGCAGACCCTGTGTCAGTATAATTAAAGAATAGTCGGGTCGCCTGCATTCAGGGTGACACAATGCCTCCAACTCGGGAGGTTTTATAAGCAGCTTAATGAAATTGTTTGAAAAGCTCCACCATGCCATGCCATTTCACAAACAAGCCGGTGTCTGCAAGACGGGAAGATTTGAGTTCAGGAGAGCGTCACCTGCTGCGACGGGAGATAAAGAAGAAACGCATTGTGCCTCTGTCCATCAAACCTTGTTGAGGATTAAACAAATTTCCTTCAACCTTGTCGGTGAAGGCTTAAGGGAAAAAAAAAAATCATTCTGCATTCTCTCTCCTATTAATTTTAGTGACCCCTTAGAGGAATCTCCTGAACTATAATCAGATCAAACGTTTCAAACATACACCAGTTTTGAAAACACAAGGTTACACTGCACATTTCCTGCTACCTTTAGCTCACTATATAAGCCAAAGGTCCTATTTTTTTCTGACTGAAAATAATAATTGTGTAAGATGATGTAAGATGTACAAGTGTACTTTATATTCGGGGATAACAGTGAATAAAAATGGATAAAGTCTAACTGTGATGGGTTTCATAGTTGTATGAAAATGAATATTAATCAAAATGAAAGATATTGCAAAAGTATTTTTTTTTACATCTTTTCTTACAATTTGTCATATTACAACCATAAACCCTTTTTGTGTTATTTGAATTTGATGTAATTGTTAATTGGATGATTATAAAATAAAACTGCTGTAACTGATGTTACAGCAGTTTTGCCCTGTAACATCAAAATGTTTCCCTGTCCCTGCTTAAAAACCCCAAAAACAAACAAATAAATAAATAAATAAATAGACACCACCGCCACAGCACCATGAAACACAGTGTTTTATGGTAGGAATGGGATATCCATGGTAATTTACAATGATCATTATCCTCCAAAAATTGGGCTTTGCATCAAAGGCAACAAGCTACATATTTATGTCAATTGAAGAGTCCACATTATTCCACATGCTTCCTGTGTCTCCTGCATTGTAGCATCTTTTACACAGAACCTCTTCTGACCAACACCTGAGCTGTGAACCTCTGCTTCCACAGTAGCTTTTCCAGAGTTGCTTTGCTGCTCTTTTACTCAGTACTCTCCTTACTGGGCTACTGTGTTCAGAGCCTCCAACGAGTTTGCAGCTGTGCCATACCTAGTTCCAATTTTTAGATGGCAGATTAAGTGAGAAAGCTTAGAATGTCGTTTCAAAACCTGATTGTGTTTTAAACACCAGTAGCACTTCATTCCTGACCTGTTTGCTGTGCACCTTTGATGCCGTTTGGTCACTAATGTTGCCTGGCAAACGTCTGAAGCCATCACAAAACAGCTAGAATTACATTAATATTAAGTCACAATCCTGTTAATTTTTAAATTAGGTGACTTCTGAAGGCAACAGAAAACACTGAACTTTAGAGTAAATGGGCCAGATTACAAATGCATACCACACTTTTCTGATTTTTATTTGCAAAATAGATTGAAAATTATGAGTGATTTACCTTCCACTTCATAATGAGATGCTACAGAAGCTACAGAAGCATATTGCTGACAAGGAGAAAAATAAATGTTCAAGAGTTATCACGTTATAACGTTTTCTACTCTATTTCTGTTGCTTCACCTGATTTTATGACTGCACCAGATACCTACTTAGGCAATGTGATGCAAGTAGGACAAAGATAAATTTGATATGCAGAGTAAACATAAAGTCATGTCCTCCTACGAAGATTTATTTAGATCTAACAGCATGTCAATATTTTATCTACCGTGCATAATTCCTGTGCTTTTGTATTTATAGGACTGCCATCAATGGTTCTCATACTTTGGGTTCTGACCAGATTTCTCTATGATGACAGAGGGTGTCGTAAACTTCATTCTATTTCTTGATATTAGTTACATTGAAGCTGCTCATTTCATGCTCAGCTGAATGCAGTTTGTCTTTCACTGCAGTTGTTGGGATGACAATGACAACGTTGGCATTTGGTGGATCATTAAAGGACCAATAACAGGCTCGCTGCTGGTGAGTGACGAGCTGGGAAGCTGTTGCAACATGATAAAATGATTTTTTTTGTGATTTTTTTTTTTTTTTTTACAGCTACATTTGCTTCATTTCCTTTTCTCTTCTGGTTCACACATACTTCCATTTGTACTTGTACGGAGGAATTTTTTCTGCAACAATCCAAAAGCACACATTTTCAGTCTGAAAATAGGATTTCAAGTCTTTCTTCTCAAAACCTGTAACTCTTGTACTCGAAACTTCTCATTGCGGTTTTGCAGTTTGAAGTAATAATAAGTTAATAAAAAGTTTAGAGTGACTTTAGATAAGTTGTAATTGCTTGGACAGAATTAAATTTTATTACTTAAAATCAGGGCTGATTATCTATGAGACTGGAGCTCCTTTTTGTTGCAACTCAAACAGAAAGGGAATAATACCAAGTTGCACATTTTCCAAATTTTTGAAGTGACTAATTGCCTTTTAACCATTAGTGTGATTAAACAATTTGAAATTGTCTGATTTCTCATTTAATCACACTGTGGATTTTCTCTCTAGCTGTGGGCAGAGAGACCTGCTTCCCAGATTACTAACAATGAAGCTGCAACATTCTGGCAGGAGAAGAATTTCAGTTTTAAGTGACATAATTTACATAAGCAGCCCTACTCACACAATCAGAATAACATAGAAGCTTCAATTTGTATATAAATTTTACATAAGTGACTTGGTTGTTAAAAAAATGAATAAAGAGAGGCTTTGGGTTTTATTTTAACTATAATTGATGCTGATGGTTTGTGCATATATTTCTGACAGGTCAACATAGTCATCTTCATAAACGTTATCCGGATTCTGGTCCAAAAGCTTAAATCTTCAGCCATGGCTGGAAACAGCGACGCTGGTCACTTCATGTAAGTCTCAACAAAGCAGCACAGCATATCAAGCTTGAACACAGACTCTAAAAACACAACATGAAATCATTTCCTCAGGAACAGGATTATCAAGGTTAGGAGATTAGTAGAGCTCTGCCCTTCAAAGACGCTATTAAAATCAACAAAGTATGTGCCTGTAAGAGCTGTTTTTTTATTTTATTTTATTTTATAGGATATACATTTTACTCTTGTTTAAAAACTGCTATGCAAGCAATGCAACAAGGGAACAATGTAAAAATCCTTTAACAGAATGAATGGCCTCTTTCTGTAAAATGCTTCATTCAGTATAACACAGAATACTGCTTCACCTGAATCACTGTATTTTCTGTATTAGCAGTTTGACTAGGGCAGATTTTTGCTGAGCTGAATTCATCTCAAAAGAGAGCAAATAAAAATAGAATCTAGATACTAGAAATAGACGTCTCTTTCATCGCTGTGCGACAGAATTGTTCCACCCATTCAATGAATGTTTTACACGCTCAAAAGCTTCACTTCTGCCTTGCAAATTTCATCCTTATTCAGGTGGATCAGAGACATGAGCACAAAAAGACCCAAAGCACAGGTGTGACTAAAGGAGAACACAATGCAAATCTAAGCATGAAACATCCAGGTGGATTTTTCATTTCAAATCCTGAAGCAGTCACGTTAAAACCCCAATTTTCATTGTTTTATGTGACTGGTGAGATGGTCAACATCAAAGTGGATTTATGCTGTCGTAAGAGAAATTATTTAATCTCATCTATTAGTTTCAGACCAACAAACATAAACAGAGACATCTGTTAGAGAATAGCCTAGCTGTTGTTTGATTCTTAATAAGTGGATCTTCTTTCTCACTGTTCTGTCTCACTGAAATGAAAAGTTTATCATGTCTTTGTAAAATAAGCAGATTAAAACAACATGATTTACAAGTTGCTGTTTTTAAATAAGTTATGCTATTTATATTTATTGCATTAGTTATTCAATCTAAACTTGTCTTAGATGTAAATAAATCCTTATTTGGCATTTTAATCACCACCATTAGGGATGCACTGGTATGAAAATTTTGACCAATATCGATATACGATATTAATACTGGAGTTATGGCCTTTAACCAATATTTACAGATATATTATATACATTTTTCTACACTTTCATCATCATATAAAAGCTAGAAAAACACCCATATCACTTGTCTGCCTCAGTTAAACACCTAATCATGTACTGCATCAATATCAGTGTCACATGACCACATGGCCGACTCCCTTCCTTTCTGGAAACACAAATAGTAACAAGATGGAAATAAAAATTTGTTGTCATTATTGGCCTGGTTTTACTTACCGGAGTGATATTGATATCTTAAAATATGACTAACATCAGCCGACACCGATGTTGAGGCCTATATACACATCTCTAACCACCATTTATTGTTGTAAAAATTGCCTGAATATTTAATTTTGTTTCACTGCTAAAGCCTCAAATAACAGAGTTCTACACTGTGGCTCAGTGAGAGCTCAAAGCATGATATTTTGATTTCAGCTTTATTCTGAAATATATGTCAATGTGCCCCTGGGCAAGGCCATTAACCCCACGTTACCCATTGATCTGTGTGAATGCATGTCTATGCAGTGCAACTGGGTGACTGTGGCTAAAGGTGGAAAGCCGTTTGAGTGTTTGTACAACTAGCAAAGCGCTATGTAAATCCAGCCTATTTACCATGAGGCCTAAGTTTTGTCAAATCTGTAATAGTCTTTTGATCGCTTTGTTTTTGCGTCAGGCGGCTGGCTAAATCAACCCTGTTCCTCATTCCTCTGTTTGGGATGCACTACACTGTGTTTGCCTTCCTGCCTGAGAACACTGGAGTGGCTGCCAGGCTGTACATTGAGCTGGGCCTGGGATCCTTTCAGGTATACAACAGTTTTGAAGGGAGGTGGAGTATTATGTATTTTCTAGGCAGATTGTATCTATAAAATGGCATATATTGATGTCTAATCTTTATTTAGAAAACTTTTTTATATTTTTCTTAGAGGAAAAAGGCTTCCTCTTTGCATATCTGTCATGAAGGGGTTTTTATAGACTTCGTCACTACCTGCTAGCATTGGCTTGAACAGAGCCAATCTCTTTTAAGAGCAAGCACAGTGCTGCAACTACTGTTCCCCTCAGAGATTTTGAGAAATATTCCAATTTGACCAATTCATTTTCTAAATATATGTGAGTTTATCAAAGTGGATGAGATCAGAAACTAATTTGTATTTGTAAAAGCAATTTAGAGCAGATTTGTTCATAAATACAACTGGAAAGAGGATCATAAGTGGACACATCCTGCCTGATGGATTCTGTAGCAACCACTTGTGTTTGGATAACGAGTGGAGCATGTTAATGCAGCATTTAAACAAAAGATAGTTAAAGTCGATAACCACTTAGCATTTTGGTTCAAAAACCTTAGCACACTTCAACTCTACTGAAAATATTAAATGGAGAAAAAAGTTGCAATACAAAATAGAGAAATATTACCTGATATTGAGTGATTTTAAAGTGACTTCTGTTGTGTTGCAGGGATTTGTTGTGGCACTTCTTTACTGCTTCATGAATGGAGAGGTGGGAATTTTGTGGTTTTGTGACAAAAGAATGCTTCGAGATGAACAAACAGATGCTTTACACTCCACCTTATATGCTTGGCTGCAGGTCCAGGCAGAGCTCCGGAAATGGCTTTGGAGGTGTCACAATCCAAATCTCACTCCTGCTAAGAGAAGCATCACTCAGGTCTCAATTCGAACCCACGGGGGCTTGGGTTTGCCTTCGTCTAGTGCCAACATTTCTGCTGTGTAGTTCTTGTTTGTAAAAGGAGGAAAAACAATTCTGAATGTGAAGAAACAATACAAGCGTGGCATGACGACGGCATAACTTCAACTGTTGTTTTACATAAGATATGAAAGCAGAAGAAAAACAGAGTCTAACCTGTGGAGGCGTTATGGTGCCATCGTGAGACAGGAAGCAACAACCGAGACAGAGCTGGCCCTGGACCGAAGAGGATTTCAGATGCTTGAGTTTACAGGTTGTAAATAAATGAATGAGCCGATTTGTCCACACAGCTTTATCTTTACTCTAATTGTTATTTCAATGCTAACTTTAGCCACAGGGCCATCTTCAGTGGTGTGAAACTCATTTTCATTTGGGGGCCACATCAAGATAATCTTAATCATGTGGGAGAATGTATAGTATTATAGTGTTGTCTGTATTCAATGAGTACTTCTAAAAATGTTATCATACTTAATAGTCTTTATCATTGAAGTAATTTGGGACTTTACAAATGAAGCAGATTTGATTTGAGTGATACAATAATATTTAAGCACAAAGCTAGTATCTTGAATTTCTTGAAATAGTTGTGGTTGGCCAGATTTGGCCTGTGGGCCTCGATTTTGACACATGTGCCTTAGATGGTGTCTTTCTTGTTGAAAACCACAGCACTTGTACTGGATTATTTCACACACTGCTTAGATTTTTGAAAGGAAGCATTAGATTATGTATTAAATGAATCAACTGTACATGTCGTTGACGTATTCATTGTGCATGGAGGTAGAAATAAAACTCCTATAAATTTAGAGTCTGAAAAAATGTCAGTCTTGGGAAAGTACAACAACATACCACAGATTTATTTTGCAGTTAATTCACACAAGTAGACGTGGATGTTGGACATCAGTACACTTATACGTGACTCAATATTACAGGTTGAACACAAGATGAAAGTTTCTACATCGTTTTTCAACATCTATGTTTAAATTCTTTTGAATGCTTGTCGTTACGTATACATGCATACAGAATACATTCGCTCAAATTTCCAGTCATCCACTTACACTCTTAAAACTGGACCATAAACAACTTTACAAAAGACACTGTCACAAACATTGTAGATTTTAGTCAAGAAGTCCACCTGTATGGCAAAAATATACACTATTTATGATAGAGAAAAGACATCATTTGTACACCAGAGCAAATTGATAGCAGGGAACATCTAAGAGCAGCTGAGAAGCAATAACTCTACATTCAAAAATTCATTGACAATCAGTAAAACTCACACACACACACACACACACACACATTTGACCAAACTGGCTCAGCAAGCCACAGCAGTTGAAACTGCATGTTAACACAGAGATGCATCACAAAACACAGTTCAAACAAGAGATTTGACAATTTTTGCAATTACAGTCATATTTTAGTGAGTTTCACATGGTGGTCTATTACTTAAACTGCAAATGACAGAAAAGTGAAGTTAGCATTCATAAGCTACCAGCTACTTGAAAATTGCCTACATATGACTAGCTAGCTAGAAACTAGCTTTTTAAAGGAGAAAATGTGCTGATATGTTGATTTCAGCTTTAAACCTCAGCCATCTGAACAATACTGGATTTGATGATGTGCAAACGTTCTTTGAATAAGGATGGGTAGCATTTATGGTAAGTATGATCTGAAAGATTGACATAAATCATAACATTCTTAGTGTACATCTTTAAAGCTGTGAAGTGTACACCAATTGCTTCAAATATAGTCACTTATTTACAGTCTAATGACTAGTAATGCTTTGCTATCAATATGCTTGGAAACTAGGCTAAAATAGCTAAAAGCTGAACTTATCAAGTATGGCTATTAACCCTTTGTATGTGATGTCACGGTCTTCAGAAAGCAACTCACTTGGTTGGTAGACTAAAATCACTTTTATTTAGTTGATATTGGGGTGCTATGTGGTCAGCTGCACAAAGACAAGGATGCAAACCAAACATGTCATTTTATTGTAAACCTTTTGATGGGGGAAAATGATGGAGATGGATAGCAGCCCTCTGTGTATTAGTGATTTTGCAGTAAGTGCTTTTTACAAGGTAAAATGATTAATGTTCATGTACTTCATAAGTACGGTTAATAAGATGTAGTAAAATATTGCATTATGGAGAAGGTATGCATCCAATCATTAGCAACCATAGAGAAAACGCCCCACCATCATGGAACCTACCATGTATGATAAAACTAACAAGTGTCCGGACTTTACTATGCTTTTAAGTCTGCTCTGGTGTAAGAGAAAACACAATTTATGACATAGAGGTTTAAATCATGTGGCGCAAATTCAGGCAAAGTTGGCAATTTGGTCAAATCAACACAGAAGTCAGAAGAGAAAAGGTACGGGTCGCTTTCTAAGCTAGCTTTTCCAAATTTTGTAAATACTGCTGCCTATGAGCCACAAACAACTACTTGATTGAATGATGTAGCTGTAAGGGGTCAATACTGTCCAGACTAGAGTTGTGTTCACAGATAAATTAGCTCAACTTGAACAAGTAGAAGTCATGGCCTTACTGGCAAAAACAACTTGGGGAAAACAACCGTCGTGACT
Organism: Poecilia latipinna; assembly: GCF_001443285.1. Classification (NCBI taxonomy): domain Eukaryota; kingdom Metazoa; phylum Chordata; class Actinopteri; order Cyprinodontiformes; family Poeciliidae; genus Poecilia; species Poecilia latipinna. The sequence continues at coordinate 194,411 of NW_015113670.1, read as the reverse complement.
TTGTTTGATACTCCAGGCTCTCACTTCTGATTTTTGTCATGGCACCTTTTGACTAAGTGATTAAGTGATACAGCTGCAAAAGGTCAATACCATCCAGACTAGAGTTAGCTACTACCAATAGATATACTAGCATGTCTCATGTAACTTAGTATAGAAATTGATTTTCTAGTTAGACTACTCTTTTTTTTTTTTTTTTAGATTTTTTAGAGTCTAATATTTTTTTAGAAACATTAGAAATGTTATACTAGAAATAGAAGCTCGACTAGAGATTTCTGGGTCTTGATTACACTTTTAAATCTCACATCTGACTGGCCACACAAAGCATTAATCACAACTTTGATCACCTGTACAGGTCAGCTGATTTGGGGCTGTATCTACCTCATTTGGAAGCAGGGTTGCAACATCGTCGGGCTGATCTATCTCAACTCCTCTCTCCATATTAGTTCTTCCACAGAAAACATGATGGAGAAGTCGTCTTATAGGGGCTTTTGAGTTTAATGGGAAAGTAAGCGTTCAATATGTGTTTTGTTTTGGAGAAAAATACTGAGTTTATCAATTGTTATCTATCATACTATAGTATACAATTTCAACATCTCAATCTAAAAGGAGTTAGCGAGCTCATTTACCTCAGAGCAAAAGGTTAATTCAGTCGTAAACATATTTAAAGTGGTTGCTAAAAATTTCGGTAACACTTTATTTGAAGGGGTGTGCATAAGACTGACATGACACTGTCATAAACATAACACCTGTCATGAACACAAAGAAGTCTTTATGAATGTTTGACTGTTGTCATGAAGTGTCATTCGGTAAATAATGACACTTTTAATGCAAAGTTGCTCTAAAAGTTGCATTAAAAGTACATTAAAAGTGCCAACTTTGCATGATTTTGTAAATTATGATAATTTAATGCAAAGTTGGCATTTTTAATGGACTTTTAATGCAACTTTTAGAGCAACTCTGCATTAAAAGTGTCATTATTTACCGAATGACACTTCATGACAACAGTCATAAACATTCATAAAGACTTCTTTATGTTCATGACAGGTGTTATGTCATGTTTATGACGGTGTCATGTCAGTCTTATGCACACCCCTTCATATAAAATGTTACCAAAATTTCTAATGGAATGTTATTATTAAGGTAAAAACAAAATGTTCTCTAAGTGTTATGTTGTTAGATATTATATACAGTTCTGTTTAATTATGATATAAACTTGTCATAAAGAACAAAGTATAACTCTTCAAGTGTAAGTGTAAATCTTTTGCTTTAGAGACTGAGATTTCCTTCACCTTGCTTTGAAGTGATAGAAATGAATATGGGTGATTTTAGCTGAAGTTTGGATTAGCCTTTACAGTGCTCTTTTTTTATTTACTGCAAAAAATTACATCAGCATTAATTAGGCTGACATGGCTTGTCTGACAATTCGTGTAAAATAGAAATAAGGAATTATGCTAATAACAATACAAATATAGACATTGTTCCTCTTTTTAAACATTCGTCCTGCAAATTCAATAAATATCATATGATATTTATTGAATTTATTGAAATCAATCAATAAAAAAAGCTTCCCTTCAGCGCTCTCTCGTCTATTACAAAGTTTTGCTTCCATCTAGTGGTGAACAAATACACAGCACATTTAAGGTCATGTGAGGAGTCTTCAACTCTTCTTCTTTTCTTTTTTTTCTGACAGTAACAGCGTTAAAACATGGTCGTTTCTTTCTGAGGTTCAGACTCAGAATGCTGGTGACAGAAACACATAAGCAGCAGAGTGGTTTTTAATCACACGCTCAAACGCAACTGTTGCAGTGGTCAAATTTTTTCCTCTATGTACATACTTTCACTTCCACACAAAAAAGAAGATTCTAGCTTCATGTTTTTTTCATAAAGCCATTTTACACCCTATTTTTTCTGCACAATAAGTTGTGGTTTTTTCTCCATCTTTTGCCACAAATCTCACCTTATAATAGGGACACAATCTTTATGGCACTTTGACCAAGTCTGCATCAGTTAGTGTAATAAAATCAGACATTTACGTTACAGACAAAACTATTTGTAAGCTGTACAAGTCGATATGTTACATAGCACATAATCGTTGGAAAATAAATATACATCCATAGCTGTTCCACGTATTATAAATCATCTTTTGAAGATACAACAATCTTATAATCTACTTGTATGACAAAAAATGAACATCTAAATTAAAAATATGGTGGAAAACTTCTATGTACACCCTTTCACATTTTAATTTAACATGGTTTCCATGTGTACAGTAATGACTTTTTAGCTGGTTTGACCACACAAAAAAAGGACAGAGCAACACATAAATGCGATTGTCAGAAGCGAGTAAATTAAAGCCTTTGTTGATCACTGACAATATTAATGTTTCTACTGAAGTCATACATGTGGTGGAAATGGCATAGAAATTCAAAATGTATGGTAGGTGCAATAAAAACACCTCGATTAATCTTGTTAAAGATGTTCAACTACATCCTCATTTTATTTTGCATTTCATGAGGAAAAAAAGGCTAAACTCTTATAATAAATTCCAAATTATTCAACTACCAGAGACACATTGTCAAAAAGCATGCTACCCACAATAAAGCCACCACATTATTTAATCTTTGCAGAAAATAACTCCATTAAATCACGTGTTCACTGATAATTAAAGCAATAGCTATTTGTATGAGTAGGCACTTTGGAAAACGAGGTGTCTAATCAAATTGCAAAAGGAGCTGCTTAAAGGTGGCACAATGGGCTTTAAGCTCAATCGATGAGCACAGAGTGAGGATGACCACCCATAATGAAATACAGCACTCATGGAATCATGGCATGGTGAACTTATGTTTGGAGACAAACACTGGCACAAACTGCTCATGTTCACTGACAACACATCTTGGGTTTGTTGAAATTTGTGGTGGTTAAAAATTAGCTGAATGGCCCACTTTTCCTTCTTTGCCCATTTGTACATATGCAGAACCATTTCTTCCCTTCCATTTTATACCATAACATACCCATGCTCTTTGACAATCCTGCAGAATCTTATTATTTTGTTGCAAGTACGTGCTTTGATTAAGTATTGTGATTAATGGTTATAAATGCTCAAATCTCTTAATTTAACTCTCTATTCCCATTTATGTTGGTTCTAATCCCTAACTAAGAAATTTGAAAGATTGTAAGCACTGCTAAAACCAAAACAACTGAGTAACATCCTGTTGGCAGATAACCACATTTCCTTAGAGTTGATGATAAGCAGATTATAGAAAGTCGGTTTAGATAATCGGCTCTCGAAGCGTGATTATTTATTATCAGGCTGATTATTATCACGCTTGGCCAGTGCACCATGTCCTCTGGCAGATAACAAAATCTTCTACTTATAAAGGTTTGGGTAAGAAATGACAAAAACTGCAAATGTACAAAACGCAGAATGACACGGATTGACGGGAACACCTCCGTCTAAATTATCCACTTTGAAGGGTAAAACAAAAACTGGTTTTATTTTTTAAAAAGTTGGCAATTGCTGCTCTGCCGTTATTCACTGAGCTTGTAGATTACATGTTTCCCTTCCTTCTTTTGTATAAAGGAAAACCAGACTAGAGAGAGCATGAACCACTGGGTCCCCTGCATACATGACAGTGTCTACAGATTTGGGCTCCAGTTCCTTTTGTTTGAAAAGGTCTTTACAATACGCTGTTACTAACCTAGACACTAAAAGTAACTATTTACACATGGGTGTTTTTGACATACTCTGTACTTACGGCTGATTGTAGGAACATGTTTAAATTCAAGATGAAACATTTACATATAAACGTTGAGCGTTTTGTACAGGCAAGGCGAGCTTTTGGTTATTTTTTGTTTGTTTTTTCTTAAACCTTTGGACTATAGTGAGATCCAGTCAGGCGAACTGTATGGCACTTTGAAGCACAGTTAGTGTACACAAACAGATCATATGTGACCCCCAAATATTTCATATTAAAGAATTACTTTTCTAAAATGTTTAAGAAAATCAATGTCTTTCTTATGGCACAATCTTTATTTGCTTACATTTCTGAGAGTGGTTTGCTCATAGGGAATTTAAATTTAATTGTATTCATCTAAAATGATAATGTGCTGTGATAATTATTAAAAAAATGACCATCGCCATGTTTTTCTTTTTTTTTTATAAATAAATATTTCTATTTCATTGTATACCCAAATAAAATTGATCATCTCTAGTAAAATGCTTTCCCTTTTTATAAAGTAGAAAATATAAGAATTACAAGGGGCCACTTTGGTCTGCTCTGGTTGGTCTAACGTTAAGTGGAACGGCACCTTGAAGTCGGCTCTGGCCTGTCAGACGCTCAGGTCGGCAGGCTGATGTTGGCGTTCTCCGCCAGCGGGCTGGACATGCGTATCTGCGAGCTGCTCTTGCTGAGGATCGACAGCTGAGTCCCGCCGTTCACCCCACTGCTGGCCAACGAAGGGTGCCTCTGCTGCTTCAGGTCCACAGCAAAGTACCGGTTCACCGTCCAGCTGCGCCATTTCCTCTTGATCTCCGACTGCACCTTCAGGGAGAAACTTCACAAGGTCATTTTTTAGTGTACTTTAAGCTGTACCAGCTCCACCAAAGGTTCACTTACTGTCTGTGGGAAAGTGGTCATGGTAAAACAAGACCTCAACATCCACATTGAAGGTCAGAATTTATTTTTTTATGGAAGGGCAGCATTTTTGTGGTAGTGTTTAGATCGTTTAATTTAGTCTATTTAATTTGCAGGCAACTGACATCTGTAAAACACAAACTTTATAGGGCACCTAACTGTAGTATATAACCAGTTTTAAAATGAATAGATTTTGCCATTTAATAAAATAGACCTTGGAAAGTAATACTCGTCTGAAGGCTTTCTGAATAAACTTGTTTCTCTTTAGACTTTGTCTGTTTATCACCTCATGTAAGTCCAGTGACAGGAAGTTTTGATATTGTTGCTAATTTCTCCAAGAATGCTGAAATGTTTCTTGATCAGAAAATGTAACCTCAAGACACTCTGACACTACTTTAGTACATTGGTCGCTACTCCATCCAATACTGTTTTAGTTAAAATATTTTTGAATACTAAAACATTTGAAAACGTTGTGAATTATTTTTTAATTCAAGTAATGTAATGTATTTGCGTGTAGGTGCGCAAACATTCACGGTGACAGGTGTTAATATATCAAAAATAAAGACAAAATAATAAAAAAACTGTATAAAAGTGATAATAGCTTACCTCTCCATTGAGGAAACAGTAGAGAACAGCAACCACAAATCCCTGAGAAGAAACGTAAATAAGTCACGATCCATTTTGTCAAGTTAGGGTCCATCTTAAAGCCTATGGTGCTGTGTGCATAACTTATCTTACTGAGGCAAAATTGAAAGAAAATTTTAGGAAAATTCCAACGACCTACTTCTAGTCTTAGGATTCTTTGTAAATATGGACCGGGATGTTTTGCGGAGGAGTGAGAACAAACCTGAAAGGATCCAAGGCCCAGCTCAAAGACAAGCCTCTCCCTCTTGCTGACATCCTCAGGCGAGAAGGCGAACACAGTGTAGTGAATACCAAACAGGGGTATGAGGAGGAGAGTGGAGCGTGCCAGACGCCTGAACACACACACACGCACACAGACACGCGCACACACAAAGCAAATATTTTTATTTGATCTTATTGACATGTACACAACAACAGGTGCTTCTATGTAAGTTAATTCATTTTGCTTAGACTCAAGTGAGATGCAGAAGTTGTACTACTGATGCAACATGATGTACTACTGATGTGACATGCCACAAATTAAAGCCAGGAATTCAAATTGAAGATGAAATCTTACTATGAAAATTATCTCTCTGAATCACCGTTTCATTTCTACGGAGCCCCTAAGGGGACATGGAGAAAAAAAAAAAGGAAAGAAATCTCGACTTATTATCGCGAGATCCCGACTTCTCGCGATAATAAGTCGGGATTTCTTTCCTTTTTTTTTTTCTCCATGTCCCCTTAGGGGCTCCGTACATTTCAGATTATCCTAATGATAATGTTTTCTTATTGTCAACAAATCCCATGAAAGACATGTGTAAACCTTTAACTGTAAGGTAAAGATCAGTGAACCATCATTCCTTGTCATTCTCTCATAAGAACTTATAAATATTGTTCAACAAAGCACAAAAATTACTTAAATTAAAAAAGCACTTAAATTACTTAAAATTTAAATCATCTTCTGAGTGTCAGAAAAGATGACACATTTGTTGACAACAAGAATACAGGGTTGTTTTACTGTTGTAAATCAGGTTGGTTAAATCAATTATTTGGTCTTTATCTCTGTGGTATGCATCAGAAACCCAGCAACACACACACTGATGGCTGATGGAAATACAAAAAGACCAACAAAAAAAACCCACCACACGCATAACTAAAAGAAAACATAATAACACAGAATACACACAAAATGAATGAAGGTGCAGCTGTACAAAAGTAATTTCAGTATGTCTTACACTCTAAAAAGTGTTTTTGGCTGTAGTTCATCTTATGGACTTATTTACATTAATTTAACT
>NW_015113670.1:180644-183840 GCF_001443285.1 Poecilia latipinna | reverse complement strand
TATGACACCTCCCAAAAATAAATAAATAAATAAATAAACTATTAGTTGGATTAATTTTCTTGCTGAGATTTAGAAAAGATAAGAACAACTAAACTGGTACGTTGTTTAATTATTCACTCCAATTCTGGAGCAAACAAGGAGTGTAAAACCAACATCGTACTAGGAATTTGTTCAAATAACTAACTGTTAGTTTCAGTGTTGCTAGATATTATTTTTATAAACCAAAGTTCTTCAGAATCAACAAATGACATTTCACAAAAAATGCCATTTCTGGCCTTTTGCTACAGTGTGGAAGTGACGGAAAACCAAACTTGCTGATCAACATGGAAAGTTTTTATTTATTTATTTATTTTTTTCCCTGCAATTTACAATGCCAGAATGGTGAGAATCAGAAATACAGTTTCTTCTTTTTTTTTCTTTTTTTTTTGCCTCACAAGAAAAAAAAATACATTTGGAAAGTAAAGAAAATTTTATATGCTACTTGTTGACTGTAAAGGATTTACTCTGATAGTTTTCAAGCAATAAAACACTATTGCTTGAGTTTGATTTAAAAATAAATCAAACTTATTTTAAAGTTTGATCTGAAATTGATAGCTTCACACCAAACATAATCCTTGATACACCATTCCCACATTGAAACGTGGTGGTGGCAGAGTCATGATGTTTTTTTTTGCTTTTCTTCAGTAAAGGAAGCAGGTCAAAGTGTGTGGAAAGATGGAGGGAGACCCTGGAAGATATCTTGCTTGAAGCTGCAAAATAGGTAAAAAGTACTAATAGGAACAAGGGTTCTTGTTCCTATTAGTACAAGAACCCTAAACCTACTTTCAGAGTTACAGTGGTTTAGGTCAAAGGATAAGCATGTGGTAAAATGGCCCAGTCAAAGTCCAGACTAAAATGTTCTTTGAGAGTGTGCAATGAGAATTAAAAATTGATGTTTATAGGTCTTCTCCATCTAATCTCACTGATTCAATGTTAAACGTTACGTTGAATTGGTCTACAACATATATAAATAAAAAACAACAACTTTGCTTTAAGGTAATACAGTTTTCACCTATTTTCAATCAATACTTTGCTCTTAATACATATTACAGAAAATCGCTCCCCATTCAATTTTTAACAAGCAAAAAAATTGTCTTTCCTCAACTGTTTTTTCCTTCTATAAAGAAGCTAAAATATCTTTAAAAAAAAACAAAAACATTTTTGCTTTTGTAAGGAGCAGCTCCTTAAAGATCCACTACAAGTGACCTCTCATGGCAAAAATGAGAAATTACTGTAAAGTGTTAAATTGAGTCTTTGGTTATGTGCATATGTAGCTTAGATTTGATGGTATAATGAATATACTTTCTTAATCTCAGAGGGAAATTCATATATTCCACAGCACAACAATTTGCTTGAATGAAAAGTAGCAAAAAATATTATATGTTTTCTTTTCTGAGGGTTGATTCTCTTCAATCTTGGGGACTTGAATTTGAAGCATGACAGTACTATAGCCTTAATCTGAAAAATAATCTGATATCTATCCCAATATTATCTAAAGTAGTTTTAGTTACTCACTTTAGCTCCCACTGATTACTGTGTTAAGGTTTACTGCTCAGCCTAAAATGAAGCAGATTTTTTCAGTTCCAATAGTTTTTATTAAAACTGCAAACCCTTTGCTGCAACCTACTTATCCAAATCTGAGCAAGAAAGCAAAGGTATTTTCCTCCTGCAATCGAAATGTACCAGGAACTCTCGAGATACAAAAGAAAATGAAATCCAAACCCCAAAGTAAATAAAACAAAAAATATGTTTATTTACTCTTTGCATTCTCAATTAAGTTTTAACTCAGTATTTTTCCCCCATTTCTGTGTTTGTTATTCAAGTTTTTCAAATCAAATTATTTGGAACCTCTGGGGTAAAACACAAATACACACACACATACGCACGCACACCTACATGCAATCCACAAAAAGCAGTCTCACACATACACATACACACTTACAGTGTGATGGTGGATAACTCTGACATCCTGCACGAATGCTGAACAGCCTGTGTGGGCTCACTGAAGCATTTCTGAGCACAGCTGCTATACAGCACAAAGACAACACACAATACAACAAAGACAATGTCTTTAGGGACGCAGTCTCGCACATGCTCACACGTCTTCAGTTTGTCACGCACGCCTGGACCCAAGCAGCAGATGAAAATGGCATTATCTGCAGGGCTTTAAAAGACAGTCCTCTGGGACCTGACCAGGAGTGATGTCTGACTAAACTACAACTCCACAAAGATGCTCAGGCTTCCTGGCAACAGGTTATACACATTTGAGTATAAAAGAAAGGTGGACACAACAGGTTATAAGATACCTTTAATACTTGACTTATTTAAAACTGCTTAGCATTTATTCTTCTTAGCACTGATTGTGGTTTTGCTTTTCCAGTAAGATTATCCCCCAGCATATTAAATATACTTAGCACAATAATGACATTTATGACCATATATATATATATATATATATATATATATATATATATATATATATATATGTATATATATATATATATATATATATATATATATATATATATTCTGTATTGTATGTAATATTTCATTCCCCTGCATGGGAGTAAGGTATAAAAAAGCCCCATCATAGTCGAATTTTAACACAAAATAACTTCTCGCAGATTTGACTACTCTAAGCACACATTTCAGTCTCTGACTAAAATTCGTGATGCAACTTACAGATAAATGCTGGACTCATTTCCTCCGATATCAGGGGACTGGAGTTTTTGCACCAAGATGATGATGATCCCAATGAAGAGAACAAAATTGATCTGCCAAATAAAACAAAAGAACTTTGCAGGCAGCACGAAAAAGCTATTTTTAATTTTACAGTGATTCTTGAGAATAGGGACAAAATGGGTTTTAATTTTCCCATTTTTTAAATTATTTCTCAACCTTATGTATGCAAATATGACAAATAATGTTTTAGAAATATAAAGATGCTAAGGTGCAGGCTCCCAGTTGCAACATTTAAAAAAAAAATTAAATTTTTAATTGACCTGACCCAGAACTTTGTTTATCTGACAAAAATAAATATAAAATGATTTTTAAAATACCCTGTTAGTGATAAGACAAATGCTTCTCTAGAAACAAAATAAATATTATTTAAAACAAAAAACAACAAAAAGGCCATCTGACGGAGTTGACAGTACAT
>NW_015113670.1:171562-176566 GCF_001443285.1 Poecilia latipinna | reverse complement strand
TATCCGTAGGACCTGTTTTGTCCCTATTCTCAAGAATCACTGTTTAAATAGTTGTTCATTTTTAGCTATTTTCAACCACCCTTTACTAAGCCAGGCATCAAACTGATGGTAAAAGACTTTGTTTTATTTATTAATGGAAATTTTTGCAAAATGGAGTAAAAAAATATATATATATTTTTTACTTATCAGAGTTAAGTAGGAAATTACTATGAACTTACCATTATTGAAGCCACAACTGGTCCTTTAATCACCCACCAGAGGGCAGTGTGCTCATTCGTTTCCCAGCATCTGTCGGTGACCACCAACACGTTTTTTGGAAAATTTTCCACGATGGCAAATGAAACTTTCTATCACCATTCAAAGATTTCTGATTTACAGGAATAGGTAAACAATTCCTGTTTACCTATTACATGTGCACCTTCGTGAAAGCCACACTTTTGTGGATGTTACAATAAGCTATGTTTTAAAGAATCTACAGAGTATTTCAGTTCATTTATAATTATTGTTTTTGCTCTTCTAATGCTTCTCTTATTCTAGTGGTTTCTGGTGTCAAATAAAGCACTGAAAACTTAATACATCAAGCTAGCAATAACAATAAACATCTTAGATTTTCTAAGGAAGAAAAAGTTAACCCTTTAGTTTAGTACTGCATCTGAAGCTAAAAATCAGTTATCAACCTTTGCATATTCAGCCTCTAATTTTGATTGATCATATTTTCCAATATTGCCTACATTGAGCATTACACAGGAGGTGCCAACGCCTCATTGACTGGGCATAAAAATAAGCAATAGCAAACTTATTCTGGGCACATCTGATGCTATCTTTTTTCTCTGTGTTTGTGCTACTCTCTGAAAGAATGGCACCCCAGGCGGTTATAGCACTCGCAATAAGAGTATCCAACTCTAAAATAAAACAAAGCTAGTAAACTACATGTTCTTATGTACAAACATATGACATTGGTTGGAATAAAAAGTTGCTACATACCCTGTGTCATGGAAATGAAGCCTCAGAACGGCCCAGACAGTCACACATATAGTTGGAGTTCCTGTTATCCATAACATACATAGATAAAGCACGGAGAACACAAATTACACCACTGGAAAAAACAATTAGCTGCAGATATGCTTGGCAGTTAAAACAATAAAACAATTAAATAATTAAACCAATCAGAAATTGTTACATACCCCACCCGACAATGGTGTACCAGTAGAAATAGCGTCTCTCGGGGAAGAAGGTCTCAACCAGCAGAGTAAAGAGATACAGACCCTCGATGAAAAGCCAGAAATAGTTGGACATGACGCAGTAATGAAAAAATATCATCACTGCTTTACACGCCACCTGCATGAGGAAACACAGCGGCAGGATGTTGGAGCAGCAGGACGCTGAGATTTTGTTCTTCAGAGAAATCTCATCTTTATCTGGACTCACTGCTTAAACCCTTTGAATTAGAATCTGCAATAATATGTGACAAAAATGTCAGATATTTGAAAGAAAAAATGCTCAACAGTTGACTGCTCATATCCTTACATTTACCCTCCACCATAGAACATAACTGAGTACAAGAATGCACTGTTTCAGACCAATGCTTCATCACAACACAGGGGAATCTTATGTGTCTTACAGAGCCTTGAGAATTGACGTTAAGATGCTTATGTTATTCTATAAATTACTAAATGACTTAGATCCAAATTAAATTAAAGACCTGTTACTGTATCAATCATACAGACCACTCAGGTCTTCTGCTCTCTAACAAACTAATTTGCTAGAGATGCTTTTGACTAATAATAAGTGAACACAAATTAATTCTATTCTGGATTGCAACATTTATATTATCTTTATTTTGCCATGGCAAATGTTTCTGTTTTGTTTTATTTTATGGTGTTATGTTTTGGTCATATATAGTAGATTAAACTGCTTTGTTGGTGAAATGTGCAAACAAACTTGACTCTGTAACTGCACCATTCCCAGTGTGTCATTTGACAGAAATTTATTTTATGATCCAACTCTGCTTTGAAGTTCTTTATAATGTTATCTCTGACTTATCTGTTTTCCTTGGTTTTCATGATGCAGCCTGTTTCATAATATTCTCTAAAGTTGTGATTCAACTTCACATTTAGCAGTTAGATATTTATAGCAACACATTTTCTCCAAACAGGAAGAGGAAGTGCAGCAGAATGTAAGCAGCGAAATGAATAAATAGAGTGATTTGGGACATTTTGGTTCTTATTTGGCTCTTAATCATCTTTAGCCATGCAGACTGCAACTTCTAAAATAAGTAACGTCTGGAGTCCCTCCATGATAATCACTGTATAAACAGATGTGGTCAGTACAGGCAGCAGTGGTCAGTAATTACCACTAATTCATATGAAAATGCTGCATGAACTGATTGAAGCTGATATTCAAACTACCCACAGGAATGACTCACCTCAATGTCAGGTGAAGTGTAATGTAGTGACACCATGTTAATGAATAGTGTCCACATTTAGAGTCGGGTCAGACAATTACAGTAGTGATCTAATTCAGAGTCCCTCCATGATGACGACCTTGCAATCACTATGGCAACAGAGGTAAAGGAGTAAATTTAAAAACAAGACCATGGTAGCCTTTCAGATGGTAATGGGTCTGCTGTAGAATATTTCAGCAGGCCTTTTCAAAGCCATTAGCCTATATAATTAGGTTTATTTGTCATGCCGGCTTACCAAAGCGGGCAATGAATTGTTTCTAGGGGAAGGCTTAGAGTTTGTTTTGCATTTGTAATCATAGAGGTTTAATATTTTAATGTACAGAAACAGAAGCTTGTACTCGGTTGAAGCTCTCTCAAAATGTGAAAAGAAAAAAGCCAGAAAAGCCGAAGGATAAATGATTCTCACGTAAAAAGCATAAATGCACTTTGACAAATTATTTCACGACTCTTTGAAAAATAGGCATCCTCATCAAAACTTTGTACATATAAATCCACTGGGACTATGTAAACAATAAAAGTCCAATTGCACAATTATCTACTTCAGCTTGGTATAAATAAAGCGATTAACTTTGCAATTTGAAATCAACTTTTGTTAACAGCTGAACAAGCAGAGTTGTTTTCTTTTCCTGTGGTGAAAACCACACACACACACACTCACGTCGTCTTTCTATTTTCACAAGGACTTTGCATTGACTTTTATTCATTTCAGTGGCCCAGCCCTGTAACTAACTCTAACCCTAAACTTAACCATTACTAGTACATGCCTACCAGTAAACTTAGAGTAAATTTAATTCACACTTTAGCCCTAAATCTAACCCCTGACCCTAAAACCCTTACGGGGTCGGGGCTTTGGAGAACGCATTATTTGTTGTACAAATGGGGTTTACAAGGGGAGATATGCTGAAACTCACACAGTCTTGTTTCTATAAGCAAACACAGGATACATGATAATCATCAGTGATAACTGACTGTGTGCATGAAGCAGTGTTCGCTGTCTTCCTTAGGATACAGCACACCGTCCTTGATGAAGACAGAGATGGCTCTCAGGATGAAGGACACAAACAGGTTCATGTGGATGAAGTTTCTGGTGCAGTGCAGCTTCCTGCAGAAATGGGAGAGAGTGAGAGTGTGCACAGAGGAATAAGTCACATTTTATCATCTTTAACCTCAAACAATCAGGGCAATGTTTAAAACCGCGAGTCAAAATTGTCCAAATCAACATCAGTTTGAAATGAATCGAGTTTGTTTGCAACAACCTCCCGACAGGTTACCTACTTATATGTTCAGTAAAGTCTGTTTCGGGTGCAGAAGTGGGGGGTATGGTGAGACAAACACTGTACAATTTAGGGATGATTTACAATAACATTCACCTTGAGAGGGAGAGTTTGTATTGGCATCCCTAGCTGTTCTGGGAGAGCTGCTTAGTGTGCAACTGAAAGAATAATGAAATTAATCATAATAATGATCATTTTAAACATTGAAGTCAAAGAGCTAAATTTAGGAAGCAGGAGAGAAACCTTTTCTGCAGACTTTCTGCAGACCTTTTGGAGCATCCTCTAAAACTAAAGAATCTGATCATCGTTAATTTAAGATAAAAGAGGTTTTAAACAAAGTTTGGTTTTGATGAAAGATTAACTATATGATTGCACAACAATCTTTTATATTTTTTTGCAAGTTTCCACTAGTTTTTTAAAACTAAACCTAGGCTTAGCTGAGGCATCTGGAAACTCTAGTTCATTACAGAAACGGTTATTTTAACTATAAATACAATAGTTTTTAACTATTAGAATAGGACAATCATTTTTAGTAGAAGCAGTACACTCGTAATCAGAGGCTAAATTGCTGTTATAGTAACATAGTTCCAATAAGCACCCATTTATCTTGACCTATGAAAAATAAACATTTACTAATGAGAAAATCTGAACAAATATGGGCTATAGCTTACTATACTTGAGAAGCAAACACAATATTTAACTCCTCAGGGACAGTTGAAACATATTTTGCTCTTTTACAATAGACAAGAACAAACACTGCTAATTCAAATTACGTAGCTAAAGCCTTTTAATTAGTTTATTAAGGGACTTCCACTGGGACCAAACAAGTCTTCTGGAACCTGGTCCCTGCAGAGCTTGATTTTAAGTTTACTGTAGCTGCAGCAGCTGTTTACTGAATAGAATCAAAAACAGACTTTTCCGTTACTACATGTTCAACTATTCCTATTTTAGTTTCGAACTCACCTGAATCTGCAGAGAATGACCATGGCTGTGGTTAAAGAGACCAGTGAGGTGCTGTACCCGACTGTATACAGGGCTTTAACCGATGCAAAATAATCCTAATGATGGTGAACAAACGTTAGTGTCCATGTAGGAAAAATATGTATATTTAAGCAAAAGAAGTAAGTCATACAGGTTTTGTTGTGTTGTCGTCAAGAAGGCAGATGTCCACATAGTGAGGATAAGGTTCAGACCAGCCATACTCTGTACAGTTTCGATTGACCTTCCCAATTTCTGAAAATATAAAAAAAAAAATGTATATATATA
>NW_015113670.1:166371-168292 GCF_001443285.1 Poecilia latipinna | reverse complement strand
ATATATATATATATATATATATATATATATATATATATATATATATATATATATATATATATATATATATATATAAAGTTTAATGCCGTAAAGAAACCGATAGGGAAAACTTATTCTGACATTCAAAAAGCATTAGATGGAATGACCTTGCAGACAAGGCGACTCACCTTCTTCAGGTGTCATGAAGTCGTGAAAGAACTCAGGACATTTGACCGTTACGACCTCACCGACATCGGCAGCCTGCCAGCAGGTCAAGTTGTCCCACATCCAAGGACACACTGAAATGTTACAAGAACATAGTGAGTAACTTATATATCAGTTTCATGATAAACAAGATGCATTTGATTCATAAAGACGAAGAGTAGTTAGTTGGTAGAGTAGTTAAAAGCAGTGGCAGATTATTTTTTAAAGACAGTAAATTCAGCCAGGAAGTGCGACTTGGAGAGACAAATTGTGGTAACAGAAGTGGAAACCTTTTAATAATGTTTGTTTTGGACATCATATGTTTTTTTTTTGTTGTTTTTTTTGGGAGGTGGGGGGGGGTTACCATGTTGGCCTCATGGCAGAGTGAAAACCTTATTCTCTGGTTCTCCCATAGCCTAATTTATTATAATTTCTTGAGTTTTTCTTGGAAAAACTCAAGAAATTGAGATTCATTTGTTTGCAACAAACAAATCTCAAAAAGCAGTTGAAATGCAGAATCCAGTGTTTTAAAATAAAATTAAATGAAACTATCAAGTCTCTTGCACAAACATGCCACACTACAGTCTTAATCATTTTTTTCATATGAATATATTTTTTCATCAACCATTTAATCTGTAACAATACAAGCACAAAATGTAGCAAATTCCATGGAAAATTAGGAGGCTAATCAGACAACAAGAACAAACAACAACGTCAAGAAAAATATGACAAATCTAAAACTAAAACCATAAATGATAACGTAACTGTACAGAGGGCATGTGGCTGTGCAGAAAATAAAATGCATTCAGTGTATTCAGGTCCTCTTTAGTTTTTCTAGAGTAGACCACAGAATCACATTTTTTAAGCGTTGGCACTAGCCGTGCTTTTAAGTTGAAAATCTCTGAATTTTTTCCAAAAGCTGCTGCTGCTGCCATCACTGTCGTTGCTTTTCAGAAAAGCTATCCATAATAGCAAGAAACTGTCACTTCTCCAATGAGGTGAATGGCGGAAAAAGTGGTTGTGGCTGTTTATCTGGGGCAGTTCGTGTGCAATCTGTCAGGTAGAAATCATCACCACAGCCAAAGAAAAACCATCAAGCCCTACTCTGACACTTCATGTTGCAAGTGTTGTGTTTTTATCAACAAATAAGTTGTAGTGAGAAAGCAGTAGAAACACAAGGACCAAAATCATAATTTAAAGTTACACTGTGATTAATTTTTATTTTCACACAAATTCAATAATCGCTTGTTTACAGTTCAATTTCTTATTGATGACACACTACTTAGGAAAACATTTAACCCAAGAAATTCAACTTTAAATGATCTGCTGAACTGAATTCGGATTGCAACTGCTTGATATAGCAAACATTTATATTATATTTGCATATTTATTTATTTGTTTTATGCTGAAAGTGACTTCCAAAGAAATGTCTGGTAGTGGGTACAATTAGAGAACTTGTTTTGCTCTTAGTCAAATTCAATGCAGGAGTTTTATCATTATATTTCATTAAAACTGGAAACAAAAAAGAAGATGCAGATCCGCAAATCTGATTATTTACTAATTACATTAGTTTATCTGTTTTAGGTAACTTTAGTTCTGGATGTATTGTAGGACTTTAAGGTTTCTCTTGCACATTTAAGCAAAACGTGACAAAGAAAATGTGGTAACACTTTATTTGAAGGGGGTTGAATAAGACTGTCATGACACTTTCATTAACATGACATAACACCTGTCATGA
>NW_015113670.1:154051-161261 GCF_001443285.1 Poecilia latipinna | reverse complement strand
ATTGAAGGTTTTTAGGTGCGTCTTATAGTGCGGAAAATACGGTAATCTAACTTATGTCAAATCCTTCCTGCTTTGAAGAGAACATCTAACAAACAAATCATGAGCAGGTCTTTATATTAGACATTTGCCTGAAGCTACTTTATTGCTGTTTTAAACTAATATTTTATTCTTTATATTTCCCATTGGTGATCATCCCTCACCTGCTTCCATTTATTTTTGTACGTCACCATTTTTATGGTCTTTGTCTCCACCTGCTCCGTCTCTATCGCTTTGCAGCATTATTTCTGGTGCAGCAGTTTTCTGGGTGCTGACAGGTCCCAGTCTGTGTTGTTTGTGTTTGGAATGTATTTTGTAGTGTGGCTGCATCTGAGTGTGCATATGTCTCTTCACATACGTGTGTGTGGATGTGTTTGCAGACCTTTCGCTTCTCCGCTTGCCTCCCTAATCTGTTTTGGTTCTGTCTGCTGAGCCGGACACGGAGCCAATTACCTTTTAAAGGGCAAATCGGAGCCAAATGAGCCGCACTGAGCCACAGAGGTAAGGCTTAATAAAAGACTTTGTCTGCATCGCTGGCCATCTTACACAATATCCTACAAGCATCCTGAATCTTCACTGAGCAGCAGAGGTGGGTAGTAACTGGAAACATTTACTATTACATTTACTTGAATAATATCTTGAAGAAAAAAAAAATACTTTGAGCATTTTTACAAGACTGTATGCAGTATCTTATTTTAATGTGCTGCTACTAATTACTATCTACTGAGGTATCAAAATTTTATGGTGAAAATATTTGATTTTCTTCTACTTAAGAGTTATTTTGTAGTGACATCATCCATTTGTGTTATTTTATTTATTTTAGTTCTTAAGATATTTTATATATGTTTTTGTTTGTCCATCATTTTTAAAATGTGTGAGAAATTGCACATAAAATGAAACCAGCACTCCAGATACTTGCCCTAAAACAGTGAAGCTACATTTTGCCTAATGATTACAAGACTGGATCAAATATATCCTAAGTGTCCAAAATCAACATGATAGTCAATGTAAATGTGGAACTGTCAAAAAGACCTGAACAATCCAGAAACATCAGTTTCTCTTTTTCATGCTTTTTTCAAGCCTGCAAGCAGGATTTCTGCAAAGCAGTCACTTTTATTTCCCCAACAACGATTTGCTGTCAGCAGAAAGAGCAGAATGGCGTCTTCAAAAGGACAAGAGGAGACAGGGATCAGTTAAAGGGTCAAAGAGGGCCAACACGTGACTCTGTGCACTGACAGCGTAAAGTTATATATAACCCCCTCCAACTAAACACCCTCTGTTACAGAGGAAACAAGGAAACAACAATAGGATGTTTGATTTTCCCCAGGACCGAACAAGAAAGTACATCAGACCACAACAGTATCAAATAAGCTCATAGTAAGATTAGAAAAAGCTCTGCTGTTTTTGAAAACCATGCAGGACCTCTTTGTGCAATGTAGCGACAGTTCACCATTAAATCACCATTTGATAAATAAGCTGAACTTCCAACTCGTTTGCAGTTTAAGCTTGTTATCTCACACTCTGAATCCTTTTCTTTTTGGGGGTGAGGTGCGGGGCTGGGAAGGCAAGGCGGCTTTCAGCAAAGAGGTGAGTCACAGGCGCAGTTAGGAAGTTGCAGTCTGCTGGACAAATTTCTAGCAGCAGGAGACCTGCAGCAAACGCTAATGAAAACCACAATCCATAGCCAAGAAAATAATTGCTTCCAGGAACCACATAACAAGATTCCTGTGTTTTCTAAAAAAGGTGACATTGGAAAAAATCTGAAAGCAGCTCAGCGTGACATTACAGGCAAACATTTTCTTTTGTAGACTAACAGAGGACAGAATATGCTATTTAGCAGCCTCACTGGGACAGGATTTTTCAAGAATGAACATAAAGCTTCATCTCTCATCCCTACATGTTCCTTTCTGATCCTTACAACCCAGAAATATGGCAAATCACTAAGTGGAAAAAAGCATAGCTTTTGCCATTAATTCTCTGAGGCTGACACATGACTTTCATCAACGGATCTTCTGAGCGTCCACCGAGTTTCCAAAGATGCAGAAAATTTAATCACAGCAGCGGAAACCATGAAAAGCAACAATCTAATGCCGAATTTTGCACATAGAAGTCTGCAGGAACACACTCATATCCTTACTTACCAAATTCAATGCCATCTGGGTTGTGCATTTCTATCATTTCCATGCATTTCTCATGTTCACGCTTTATTATGCAGTGCCCAGACTCTGAGGTGACCTACAGAGAAACAAGAATTAAACTGGTGTCACATCAAAAGCAGGTTTCAGAAACCATTAAATCACATTCTGCTAATGCTTTATGAAATAACGCATGTTTGACACTTATTTGGAAAAAAAAAAAAAGCTGAAATTATGCTTGGGGGAGAGAGAAATTTGTAAATAATGACACAAATTGTTACTAATATTGCTTAACTGATAAAACTGGCAAGGAAAAACACGTTTGTGAAACAACTATATTTAATGTTTTCCCTGATTTGATTTATCTTTATTTTACTTTTTTATTTTAAGAAGAATAATTCTGGATTGAAAAGGTTTTAGATGCACTGGGGTTTTAAACTTGTAAAAGGTGTCAAAGCACCTGGACATTCAATAAAGCAATACATGAGATGAAGCACAAAAAGGGCCAAGCACATAACTTTGTGGAACTCCGTGCTTGAGAGTAATCAAACATGATCGGTCAAGTATGCTGGAGAAATACTTATAAATGCTAAATAAATACATTTTTGAGAATGGTCATTTGGGTGTTATCTTAATTTGATTTTTAGTTTTTACAGTACACATGTAAAATTGAAAGTTGTTGGAGACCTACAACAAATCTAACTTAGATATCTAATGAGTAGCGGCATTAATTGCAAATGTCTGTCATATTTATCAAGGTCAAAATTATTTGTTTCTCATTGAAGGTTTGGAGATGTTACTAATTCCTTATGCTGGTGATTAAAAAAAAAAAATCACAAACATCTAATGAAAACAAGTTGCTGGGCCTCTACAAATATTTACTGAGAAAGTCCTGACATTCTACCGGCTTGGTGCAACTTGAGGACAAAATGCAAAATGCAGAAACTGCACTTGCAGAGCGAAGCAACGTGAGACAGGACACAGGAACTATTTACTCAGAAGAGTTGCAGTCGCTGCTTGTCATCTTCTCACTCAACGTTTCCTGTCGCTCTCTTGAGGCCAATCTTTGATTTGCGCCCCCAGCCCCTCCTTTCCTCTCACAGTGAAATGATAGGTGTAATATATCCCAGCCCTCTGAGCCACGGCTGACTCATCACTCCATCTCTGCCCTCTGATATCAATTCACTTCGCTGCCCTGCTAAGACTGGGACGTCAACTGCCTGAAAATGTACAAGAATTCACTTCTTTCTTCGTCATGATGCGCGTGGCTGGAATTTGAAAACTGCTTGATCATGTATGAATCACATGAGCATCATCAGAGGTATCTGTGGTGTTAACACATCAAATCACGCAACAAAGAAACACAGCTGCTGCTTCTTTTCTTCTCAGCGAGGGTCAATATCGCCTGTTTTTCATATTACTGCTTTTTTTTTTTTGATCAATAAAACATTTTCTCCCATACTGTTCGAAAGGAAGAGCGCCTTTCAAACTCACACGTAGCATCCATGTTGCTAAGCAGCATATAACCAGCATACTGAAGGCAAAGCTTCCCACATGAGAAATAATTGGATGCAGATGACTAAGATATGTTTGGCATGAATTCAGACAGACCTGTCAGATGAAAGGATGAATGTGTTATTCTTAATCTATGCAAACAGAGCTGCAGATATGGTTATGCTTATTGAAAATAGATCTTTAGTTGGTTCCAGATCCTTTTATGCTTTGAATAATTTATTCTGATCATTTAAGACGGTTCTTTGCCAGTAGCTCCTAAATCAGAGTGTTTCTTTGGGAATTCTCATGTCCTTAATTTAAAACATTAGACAAAACAGCTGTTATAATAGATTTTAGCCAATAGAAGTTACAGTGTTAACATCAGAAGCATTAAATAGATGAAACAAAATAGTGAGCATATGACTTTTAGTAACATGGCGTCTCTGAACCTCTCAATCTGAAAACTGATATTAGCTAAAGTAATATTTTATCAACTCCCCTAGAATGTATCTGTGCTGTATATCAAATGTAATGAAAGATCATTTAAGCCTTTTAATTGCTGTTTTGACCAATAACATTACACTAAACCTTCTTGACTAAAACGTAGCTTGTATTTCATTTTACAAACACAAGGTAAATAGTATTTGTGAAATGGAAGAAAAATGATTCATGACTTTCAAGATTTTCTCCAAATTTAAAAGGTGTAGACTAATTGATATTTCTAAAACCTTAGGAAGCGTTTTGTCATTTGTTCTCCCAGAACCACATCCAGAGAATGTAGTTTTCGCCTGCTGGATCAGATGGAAAATGTCTGAACAATTTCATGGCTTTTGACAGATTTACGTCTGGGTTTTGACTAAGCCTTTCTCATATGTTGTTAATTTAAAGTTAGAGCCACACTTCCTGGCTCTATGCTGAGGGTCATGGTCTCCTGACTGTCCGAAATCTTTTGTATTGCTTAAAAGATCTCCTTCAATAACCTCCAGTATGGAGTTTAACCAATCTGACCCTGCTAGAGGAAAGCATCCCCATAGCATCATTATCTCACTGTAGGTGTAGTGTGTCCAGTTTAAAATTAAAGGCCACATTTCCTCTGTGTGCTATATATGACTTGAGGTAGAATTGGATTAGAAATTGTTTGATGCTTTCTTGCTGTAGTGGCTTTCTCTTAGCCACTCGTTAATAAAAATCAGATTTGTGTAGAGTAATTTCCAAATTGTACAAAGGCTTTTATTTTTCATCCACTATGTTACAAAAGCGTTTTACTTTGAGTACAATGATGAAACAGAAAAACATAACATCTGATGGCTAGAACACAGAACAAGACAAAAAAAGATGGAGAAGCTGAAGAACATTATGCAAATTCTCCTGAAATTCCACCTTAACCAGTCACCATGGCAATACTGCAGGGATCCGAAATCAATGAGACACATTTTCATGTGTGCTTCTTATTCTCCACTTTCAATCATTTCTCCTCTCTGAAACAGATGTCTGTCCAGATAAACCCTCCATCCTGCAACTGCACAACACACTGTTTCCCTCCCCAAGGCTATTTTCTAAGACCGGATAGCTCTGTGACTCCCACAGCAGTGTGC
Source organism: Poecilia latipinna (assembly GCF_001443285.1). Lineage (NCBI taxonomy): Eukaryota > Metazoa > Chordata > Actinopteri > Cyprinodontiformes > Poeciliidae > Poecilia > Poecilia latipinna. The sequence goes on along the minus strand of NW_015113670.1, from coordinate 156,001 downwards.
AGAACAGATAATAAAATTCCCATTTGACATGGCAGACCATCGGATCCACCGTAAAGACCAGAGTCCATACAAATAACGAGCACATTACTGCATGGCTAAAGGACATGGTAAGGACACCTTGTACGTTAGGATGAGGGTTTGTTTTTTTTGTTTTTTTTTCATCCAAGATGGCATTTTTAATTAAATGTAATCCTAGGTGAGGAAAGATCAAACTGCTTTGTTAATTAGGTGTTGCATTTTGGTTTCCTTTTAGAATCGGGTAAAATAAGTGGGAATCTGACTGATGCAGCTTTTAAAGTCCAGCTGTGTTGCATCAGGGCGCCTAATATGATTCCTCCCACTCATCTTTCATCCTTTTTAATTGCAATGGGAGCGCTAATAACTGTGAGTCACAGCAGTAGGATTCACAGCTCTCCGGTCAGCCAGGCCATCTGTTATTGTTCTAAGAAGAGGGCATACGGCTTAACACGAAGCTGATCCTGGAACTGTAACGTATGCTGATGCTGTCGGTGGGGAAATTTTATGTATTATTTATTTATTTTTTTATAACCACAGCACATATACTACACATGTGCACAGGCATGTTTAGGAAAACAAAGATTAACCTGAGACATGGGATGCCGGTGGTGCAGGCGTGCAAACATTTCATCTTACATCTTACACGACTGCAAACCTGCACGCATATTCAGAACATGCAGACAAATGACTCACCAGGTGCAGGAACAAAAAAATTGCAGTGAGCAGGTAGCCTCTCATCGTGCCTGGTGAAGAGTGTGTGTCCAAATGGCTCAGCAGTATCGGTTTAAATGTGGATTGGTATTTGAAGGGATTCGCTGGAATCTGGTTCTTGGTGTCACAACAACATTAAGGACTCTGAAATGTGCACAAAAGAGAAGACGGAGCATCAATATACAGATTTACTCAATGAAATTGTTAATTAAACAAATATGTATGCAGCAAAATGATTTATGCATGTTTTTTTTTTCCTTTGGATAATGAAAAACAAATCTGAAACATAAAGATATATCCTCCCTTCTACCACCTCTAGTCAATAATGTGACAAACCGCCCTTTATTTTGAATACTGCTTTGGATGTCTATAAGCTTTATACACCAAACATTTTCACAGATTATTATTTGTACTGGGGCGGTGTCCTATAACTGTAGGTTGCCAGTTCAAATCTTCACTCATCCTGCCTCAGTAGTTGAGCTCTTGGGCAAGACACTTCCCCTGGTTTGCCTGCTGGTGGCGATCAGAGGATCCGGTGGTACTGATTGTATGTCAGCCTCACTTCTGTCAGCCAGGGCAGCTGCAGCTACAACGTAGCTCGCCACCATCAGTGTGTGAATGACTGGCAGTAATGTAAAGCACTTTGGAGTCCTCGGAGTTAGCAAAGCACTATAAGCATTTAGACCATTTACAAAAACTCAAGCTCAGTTAGAACCTCAGGGACGTCTCTGTAAGTCTCCCCAAAGATTCTCAATTTGATTATTTTCATCTGGCCTTTGACTGGGCCATTCTGACACATGTATTGATCAGAGCTATTCCGTTATAGTCCTTGCTGTGCATATAAGAATCGTCGTCTCTTCCATGACTGTGATGCATTTAAATTCAATCATCTTCCCATCAGCTGAGTCAGAGATTTGTATTTCTACTGACATTAAATTATGCACAGATAGGCTCTATAACCTTTGGAGGTATATTAGTTGATACAGCCAGTGTATTACATACACCGGATGTAATTAAGGAGCAGCCAAAAAGATGGCAAAGTGTTCAGATTAACTATAAAATTTATTTATTTGGTATTTTGTGTTGATCTATCAAATGAAAACCAAATAAAATCCATTAAGATTTGGAGTTCTAATGTGACAAGCAAAAAAAAAAAAAAAAAAAAAAGGGCAAAAAAAATTTTTTTTTTTTTTTTTTTTTTTTTTTTAAAATTTTTTTTTT
>NW_015113670.1:140937-151075 GCF_001443285.1 Poecilia latipinna | reverse complement strand
AAAAAAAAAACAAAAAAAAACCATTAAAATTTTGAGATTTAATGGTGAAAAAAAAAAAAAAAAAAAAAAAAAGAATGGCAGAAAAAATTATCTTTCTTTCTTGTTTTCTTTATTTGAAATTTTTGTTTTTGAGGTATTTTTTGCATTGTAATGGAGACCAGGGGTTGCACTATTCAAAGTATATGATTATGGATACTGTGTTATGTATAACTGAGTTGCAGAGAAATGTTTCATTATTTCAGCTTTTCGGTTGTGTTAAGACATTCATGAGACATTCTGTAATAAAAAAATGTCAATTAAGCTTTTGGTTTAAATCATGTGATATACCAACAGAACTGGAAAAGGTAAAGGTAAAAGCTCTTGGAGCGTACCAATTTAGATTAACTTAACTTATTCTTTGGATTCTCCTTAGATTTGTTAAAGTGTAATGATTTGTATTAATGTATTTATTTATTGGCAACATTTATTGTCTTTCATGTTAAGTTTGTGTAAATATCGTTTGCTTTCTGATTCCCACTTGTTGTGGTTCCATCCTCTAAATATCTCAGGGTATAAAAGACATCTAGATGCTTTCAAGGTGAAAAGGTGTTTTACTTGAACACATTACTTAAATCAATTCACCCCATTGTATTGCCCATACTTCTCTGTTAATCATTGAGCCTCTGCTAGACAAAAGTAACATGTTGATTGTAGCTGACGTTAAGGATTATAAAATTGTTCAGCATCTTGTGAGAAATGTTTGGGTTTTAAGAAGCGCACATGTCGTATTGTTCCTAAATGCAACATTTTATTATTATTATTATTATTATTATTATTATTATTCACATCTGTCATATCATCATTGCAAAAACAATTTTTCACTGTATCATTTTTTTGCTAAATGGATAAAAGTAAACTTATTGTGTATTTATTTAACTCTCTTCTCAAGTTTCATATAAGTATTGTATTTCATTATACAGTTTTTTAATCTATAATATTTAATCTTTGGATTTTAAGTTATTTTGAGCCCTTCTCTTGTGTTTATTTATATTCTCTTTAATAATTTATTACAGATCATCTTAAAAAATAATGAATCCTCTGTGTCATATAAAGAGTAGTGCTACACTTAAGCATACATAATGCACCAGCATGGCAAGACAAATGGATTACATTTATTGTGACAACTGTTTTCAAAGTAGACACTGTCTTTTTTTAATCACATTAAATCTCAAAGCTATGAAAAGAAACCAGTGGATTTAAAAGTGGAACAGAAGTACCCGTCATTAGTTTTATGCCGTTATGAGATTCTACTTTGGCTGAGCATGACGTTTCCTGAAATTCCCTTCGACTTAAGAATCTTTCCATTAGTTTCTGATAATTAATGGATGAAATAATGACTGTTTAAGCAGAAGATCCTTAGTTCATAATGAACTGGTACTAAAAACACATGTACATTGTGCTTTCCTCCAAATGTTGCTCTTTTATGACAAAAAACAACGACTGAGTTTGCAGCAGAGCCTGTCACAGCTGACTCATGGTGCTCAGGAATCCACACATAAACACACTCACATGCACACACAGACGCATCAAGTGGATGATTGTTTTTAGGCTCTTCTTGCATAGCATTTTGCATTTATACAATAAAGGGAACCAGGTTTTCTACTTTTTTTTTTTTTTTTTTTAACCAATTATGTGTCCAAAATAAGATAGGATCCTGATTACCACAGGGAAGAAGTTTGGGTGTGTCATGTATGTTTCCTTCTAGACTATAAACATTAAAGATGCATCAATAAGACCTGGTCCTGGATGACTTCTGTTGCAGTTTTTCATTGAGGTCTGTGGTGCAGACCCTAACACAAACAAAGAGAAAGCTTCTGCTGCAGGTTCTTTGATAGAAGTGATAATGCAGAATCTCACAAAATATGAAAGACATACAAGTTTATCCTCAGTCGTGGGCAAAAGTTATTTAGGCATCAAAACCAATGGGAGCTTTCAGTTTTTATGCAGTTATTTAAGAGAGGAAACAAACCAGATTATTTAGTTTTGACCTGCCAATAAACAATCAGAGCCGAATCAGTCTCTGACTTTCTGATGAGTTCTACTAATTTGGCTCATTGCTGTGATGGTCAAATGTTTCATGTGTCAAAGCTTTGACACTAATGTCACAAAATCTTTTTACATGTCTGGAAAATCAGTTGCTGCATCCCCTAGCTGGAGATTTAATTGTGTTCACCTCAGATGGACAGAAGTTAGTACTGGAGGATTGTTTGCTGAAAGATTGAAGATTTAAAGATATATACATAAAAGTAATAGGCCTACAGTTCAGAGCATTTTTCATTATTATTAATATTGGAAAAATCTTACAAAATTTGAGTGGCATTTGCACATATTTGACTGAAGTGGGGCCTAAGTGGGCCATCACTCGTATTACTGAACTGCTAAACATTTAGCAGCCTGGCAAAGCTTGACATCAAACTGTGAATCCAAAACCCAATGAAAGAATGTTGGAGTACAATGTAAAGTTGTGCATTGTAAACACAACGTAAATATATACTACTTGTGAATCTAAATGTGTATATATTGAAAAAAAATGATTCACCTATCAATCACTGAAAAACTGTCCAGTTGATTTGTAAGTTTCAGATTAAAAAAAAAAAATATGTATAAAGAGTTACATTTTTAAACCAGCTCATCTCACTTGTTTTTTTGTTTTTTTCTGTTGTTGTTGTTTTTTAACACCTTACACAACCCAACAGCTTCCTGTTAACACCACGATTCACAGAAAGTACAACGCATCCTGACCAGGCAATCACTGAAACAGCAGAACATGCATACATGTTCTCTCAGAGGCAGTTCATGCACACAGATGAATTTAACTATGTGTCCTATCCCTCCACCACTGAATCCAATTACCTCTAAAGCATCTCTCGGATGCTTCATCAAGTAATAGAACAGACAGCGCTCGGGGGGCCAAAACCCAGAAATTTAGAGGGTGGAACCAAACAGTGGAAAACAAACATGTGCTTAGTTGGTTTTACTGTCTTTCTTGTGAGCTATTAAACCAGTAGTTTCTTGCAGCACAAAAATTCTAATTGGGTTAAAACAAATCATATGTGTTCGGGATTAACAAAGCTCTGAAGCAGAAAACAGCTGTTAGGCTGAACATTAAATCATCCTGAGGGCAAGAAGCTGGATTTGTGAGAGTCACATGGAAGTCTGTGATGTGTTAAGCACTGCTGTGTGATTTACAGCAAAATTATGTACTGATTCCAGTAAGATGAACTTCAAAAAAAATAAAATAAAATAAAATAAATTAGACAGAAATGTAGATTTGCTGGGCAAAACTTTAGCAGAAAAACAAAAACATGCCCAGGCGAAGATGAGAAAATATGCAACAATGACTCTGTTACTGTTCCAATGTACACAAGCTTATACAAATAACCAGAAGAACTCTGTGTACATAGTCTATCAATTGTAAATATTATTTAAAAGAACTATAGCACCCATAAGCCTCCTAATTAATGCTTGAATATTCAAATTTTCTCTCAGCCTAATCTGGAAGGATGCTTCCAATTAATCTAAGCCACAATCAATGCTGTAAATGTGAACGCCATGTCTATGTGAATAATGTAGCCCCTTTTTTTCCTTATTTCTTGATTATTTTACTATTATTATTATTATTATTATTTCCAGCCATCACAGAGATCAAGCATCCCAAAACACACCAGCCTGTAAATCAGCTCCAACGATGTCAGGTGATGCGTGCCAGAACAAAACCAGCCTTAATTACAATCAATATGAGACAAATGTTTCTTCCCTCAGTGCTGCAGAATCAATAGGATAATTTTGCCCTGCCCTGTTTTTTGCTTTGGTTTTTTTATCCTCAGAAATGTTAAATATATCATACTTGTGGGTGACCTTCATTTGTAAAACATCTCACTGTACATTTGCTGCACTCTTACTCAAATTAATTCCATGCGTATTCTGACATTTTCAAGAAGAAACATGTGGGATCTGATGCTTTACTAGTTCAGCTTGCTGCTGCTTATGCAAAAGAGCCATAGATGCAGGAACGAGAGAAAAAAAACAAAAACTTACCGATACATTTACACATGAAGCCATCGGTATTTGCGGGTTTTTACTCCGGAGTCAGGTATCACCACGTCCTGCTGCTGCGGCTGCCGCTGCTGCAGGACGCACTCACCGCGCTGGTTGCTGCTGCGGCAGCACGACGACGAGGAGGAAGAAGAGGAGGAGGGGGAAGAAGAAGAAGAAGAAGACGAGAAAGGAGGTGGGTGAACGCTCCTCCGGGGTTCGCACCTCGTCAGACACGGAGGTAACAAACTGAGACTGTTATGTCTACAAATGAAGGGAGACAGTGGTTGGAGGAAATGAGAGAACTGAAAGCAGAGTATTTTCATTCACGTTTACCGCGTGGGACTTTTTTTTTTTTTTTTTTCTTAAACGGAAACTGCTCATAAAACTCTCGCATTTGCGCTCGCACTTTCAGAAGTCTCTGTTAGCAACACGGATTGGTTGTGAGTCAGAATCCGGTCTGTAAATTGCATGTTGGTCAAAACTTTAAACTGCCAGTCCTCCTGAAGCTTCAACGGGGTGATCTGCTGAGGCCACCGTGGCCGCGGGCAACCCTGTTTACTTTCAGCACCATGGACAGAGGAACCAAAAAATAAAATAAAATAAAATAAAATAAAATAAAATAAAATAAAATAAAGGGCCTCAGGGCAGCCCCGATTGACTGGCATGTCCAATCTGAATACTAATAAGAGCCTGCTGTATGCAAATGGCTACCGAAATGTTCTAATCCAGACAAGACGGGTACGAGTGGCAAGAATTACTTAACCATCTTTATGAAACAAGAGAAGCATGCAAACAGACCTCAAAGATATGCAAAACAAGAACGAAGGTGCACAAGACCGGGATGCTTCTAAGACAACAGGATAAACGAATGACAAATGCAGTGTCTTGCAAAAGTATCCAAACCTGTGGAACTTAGTAAAGAGATCTACAGCTTAGGTGGGAAAAAAAAATGCTCACAGATAAGTTGTGCTGTCATTAAATGGGCTGTAATCTTTACTGTAACGAAAAAGCAATGCAAGGGACAAAGCAGATATATGGTCAGACGACCAAAAGGAAACCGGTCACAGCTGATTGGACGACGATTTTTTTCTTCAGTTTTTCAAAAAGAAGAAGAAGAAAAAAACATAATGTTGTACACATGCAACTTTAAATAGACCTGTTATCTTTGCACAAATATACAGAGTACAATTTGTACACTTTAAAATTACCTTTAATTGCACATTTCTTAGTACTTGAGTGTACTATTTTATTTCAGTTTAAATTTGATCTTTTTGTACAGTTGTTTTCAATGTTTTCTGTTATTCATATTCATGTGGATCCGCCATTTGTCATCTAGTCTATTCTAGATCTACATAGCAACCCTGTTTAAAAACAGTTTGATGTCATGACGTGGAACAAAGACACTATATCATAACCAGATGCCCGATTGATTGATTGATTCATTGATACCTTGACATCCTTGTAATTACAGCTCAAGATGATGGTTCCCCAACTGACTAAAAACTTGAATTTAAATCTGTGCCACACTTTTCAGCTTTTTATGTATAAAACACATTTTAAAAAATGAATGATTTTTCATCCTTTGTGTTGTGTTTTGTGTCTATCACATTGAATCCAAATAGAATACAGCGACATATGCAGTTGTGACATGAAAAAATATGAACATTAAACATGCAGCCGCATAAAAGGGAACAAAAATGTCCAGAAATCTGCATCATCTCTTATTTAACTCATTTTCTATAAAAAAAATCCAGCTGCCTCCGGGTTCTAAAATCCCCCTCCCGCCGCCCCACCTGCTGAATTCGCATCATTTCCAGAAGCAGCTACTATATATGCAGGCTGGTGTTTAAAGGCCAACATGACACATGTGATTGATCGCACAGATGAGGTCTTTTGATGGCTCGGTTATCAATCAACGAGGAATAAAAAGTATTAAAACCAGAGAGCTTAACAGGAAACAGACCAATGAAAATGAATGAAATGGGGGTGGCGTTTAAAGCTACAGTGACACACGGCCGTTGTTGCTTCTGGGAAATATTAGCACCGTTAATGGACTTTCCTCAAGGACAAAAGAGGAAATGTTCCCATTGATGACTTGGAAAGTAAAAACAAAAAAAAAAAATCTCAGAGTCGAACCCAGTCAGACTGTTTCTGCAGCATAACAGTATGTAGGACAATGGTTAGAGCTTGTTTCCATGGCAGGCAGATCCAGCAGTGTATTTCACTGGCTACCAAAGCTTTTGCTTTCTGATTCTTGATTAATGTCAAACTAAGCAGCAACAAAAAGACAGCATGGTGTTTCCACGATGATTGCAGCTCATTGTTAGCAGAACAAATAAGAGAAAAAGAAAAACATTTTAGGAGTTGTAATGTGATTTTGACTTACACTCTGTTGTTAGAGTGATCAGAGCACAAATTAATTATTTTTGATGCTCTAAGCTTTAGTCAAAGGACACTGTGACCTTGGTGTTGACCACACCAAAGATCTTTGGATGTGTTAAAGATAAAACCAGAAATCTTTAGCCCTGAATACAATCTCAGAGTTACAAATATTACATCCATTTTTTTTCTGACCTTCTTTCTCCTTGTGTTTCAGCTTATGATAACAGGTTGTGCATAACCTGGAAAGATCTCCAGGTCATCTTTAGATGAAAAGGCTCTTCCACAATAAAAAAAAAAAATAATAATAATAATAATAATACATTTTTAAAACATGACCAGACACAAAGGATGTTTTATGCTGTGTTTTTTAAGAACAAATTAATAATCTAGACTGCCATTTCAAAAATATTTGCCCACTTTATCACTTTTAAAGTCAGTTTTCAAAGAATAATTTAATTATTTTAGGGACAAAGCTGTTCAAACCCATCTGGGTCTTTGTGAAATGTAATTGTCCCCAGACAATCTTGGTGAAGATAGTATGATGTACTCAGGGAATTGACAATTCCTGTAAGTGATAGAATCATAAATTCTTCTTTATAGGAGAAAATAATGATACATGGCAGTTGTGACCTTGAATTCAAGTGCACAGCACAACAATATATCCCATACATACAGAAATCTTCTAAAGCCCACCAGATAGAACAACTTTTGAATGGATGACAATAACAGAGCAAAGTAAAGGATTTGGACTGGCCTAGTCAAAGTCCAGACTAGAATCTGACTGTAAAACCATGGCATTCCCTTCAATAGGCCATGCCTAAAAACTCTCAAGCGTTGCACCAAAAAGTTTAAAAAGTCAAGGGTCAAAGTTAAACCACAGACTCAACGTCAATCACCACAAATGCTTGAAGGCAATCGTTGCCAACCAAGAATGACGTCATTAGCTTTAGGGGGCAATTACTTTTTCACTTAGAACAAGGTTTGGTTGGGTAACTTTTTCTCCATAATAAATTAAATCATAATTAGAATATTTCACTTCAACAGTCAACACAACATCAAACTACATCTGTAATATTAAAACAGGAAATATTATCAGGATGAGATGTGCTGTTAAGATCTTTTCACTGTTTGTTCCTGATTTTAAAGTGGGAGTAAGTGCCTCATTATTTCATTACACTTTACATTAAATTTAATAAGCAATTTCTTCCTGTTTTTAATCATTTACAGATACTGTATAATGACGAAAATAGTTATTAAACACACATTAAAAGTTCTGGAAAAGACACAGGTTGTCACAGGCTGACCTAAATTTCTTTCCCTGAACACATATCTCAAGGAAATAAAAATGCCATCTGCTAATTCAAAATTTATGGAGACTCTAATCAATTTTAAAATGCGAAGCCTTCATTTAAAAAAAAAAAGCCACAATGGATGCCACATATTTTTAGAATATTTATTCAGAAACAACATCTTCAGTGGCTTTCCCCTGTACTTACATTCCCAGACTTTCTGTTCACACTTTTCTAACCACTGTATTACTATTTGTACCTCACATCCATTTAGCAAACCAAACTGGTCTGTGCACAGTTACAAATAGGAGTTCTGACCATCGTGGGAATGTGCCCACGAACAGTCTGTCTCCACAGTTGCTTTATTGATATAACACGCGGTCTCCTCAAAGTGTATATGCTCCAGTGCGCCTCCACTCAATGAATCTCTCCGCAGGACGTCTCTCCCACTCCGTATCCCATCACGCACCGATCAGGATGTTAGATTGCCATGGAGACTCATCTTTGACAGTGTGTAGGAGGGAAGCATTAAGTGTCTGAGTGCCAAAAAGCCCACCTACCCACCTCATCCCAAAGAGGACGCCATGGGAAACCAGGAGCTAAGACCTCATGATAACTCCAAGGCCATCTTCTTTCTTCTCCCACACATCGGTTTCCCGCTGAGTGTCTCACTTGGAGCAGATTAATCAATCAGCTGTCAAGATGCATGCACGACCAGAGAAATAAAACTTTGCCTTTTTGAAGACACGGATAATCAAACAAAAATACCCTCCAATAGAATAGCAAGGGATAACACCTTTATGTCATAAAATGATTTCAAAAACAACAAATAAAGTCTGCTATAAATGCCAGAAGACACATGTTAAATGCAGCAGTGAAAAAAATCTCAAAACTCTTGCGTCATTCATATCTGGAGTAAATTATTTTAATAAAAATGCAAACCTATCTTAAAAACAATTTATTCACCATCACTGTGTATTCAACATCACATAGTCTATACAGTGATAAACTGCACAAGAAACAGAGCACCAATTCCTCCTTACAGACCATTAAGGCTCATTATGAATCTGCATTTTACTGATTTACATCATTTAAATCATTATTTCAAATCAAATCACTTGACATGTACAGAAATTAAAAAAAAAATAATTGTATGACATCACAATGTGCAAAACATTTTGACTTGGATGAACAAATCTGGTTCATAAAAACCCTCAAAACAAAACAATCTATATGGATTCAAAGAGGCTTCTGGTGTAACCTTAAATAAAAAAAACAAAAAAAAAACAACTGTTTCCGTCCGTCAATTTGAGGAAGGTTATAATTTAATTCACAAGCACATTTACGAAGAAAGAGAAAAACAACATTTAGACATGGGGAAAAACAGATACAAGTCCTCCCACGAGCAGAGGCACCAGATAGTTCTGCTAGTGGTCAGCCTCTGATGACAATAACAGTTCAGCCACAAAAAGAGGAAGAAAGCAGGGCTTATTTTTTAAAAAGGGGGCTATTTTACAACCTCTTCCACTAAAAAGTGACGTGGCAATATTACTTCACTATTTCTAAAGAAACCTCAAGATTTCTGGATCGGAACCATGTTTTTTTTTTTTTTTTTGAAGGAAATGAATTAAATGTTGTTTGGAAAAAAAGCCGAGTCAGTATTTAACACAGTCAGACGAAGAAGAAGAAGAAGAAGAAGAAGAATAGGTACGGCTTCTGGTATTCTCATGTAAAAAAAAATAAAAATAAAAGAATTGTAACAACAAAAATTGTTCTCACTAAGGAGCATTTGCTTTCTTATTTGGAGAAAAAAGAGAGATAAAATTGGTGAGAAATTGGTACAAATTATCTTTAATTTCATGGCACATAATTTCAAAAACACCTGAGTACAAGTAGATAAGAAGGGAAACCTTGAATATTGTCAAGAATTTCTTTAATTGCTGAGTAGATTCAAAAAACTATCTATGGATATGAAAAATTGCAATGAGAAAAAGCCTTTTCATTGTGACACAGAGGTAAATATTTAAGTCAAAATGACTCTCAGGATTAGGAACTCCTCAGCCAGCATGCCTAGGTGGGCCCCATGTGGGGGAAAGGAGGGCTGATATGTGGGTCCCATATAGGTTTGTTCGCGGGTTCCACAATGGCCCCGCATGGGCCCTACATGGGCCCTAAATGGACAAACCCATGAGGGCCACCACCATATAGGGCCCATGTAGGGCTCATGTGGGCTCATCGTGGAACCCGCGGACAAACCCATATGGGACCCATATGGCCTGCCCTCCTTTTCCCCACATGGGGCCCACCTAGGCATGCTGGCAGGGGACCCTGTTATTCTTTTATAAGGACTGGTGAGATTCATGTTTTCACTCATTACTAGTTGTCAGCTT
>NW_015113670.1:124036-137844 GCF_001443285.1 Poecilia latipinna | reverse complement strand
GGAACCCGCGGACAAACCCATATGGGACCCATATGGCCTGCCCTCCTTTTCCCCACATGGGGCCCACCTAGGCATGCTGGCACTTCCTCTGAATCTCTCACTATCAGCGTGACAGAAAAAGGTCTGGACCTCCATTTTGTTTCTGTTCAAGACTGTTCAAAAGCTTTTGATTACTCTTAATGTCAGACTGGCATTGCTGAGCGACGTCTCTCAGCACGGCAATGTAATTGCGGGTTGTCAGAGAAGCAGAAAAGCAGCTCGGTGAAATGTTCTGCAATAGATGACACATGTCGTCAGTGAGTCCTTTCACTGGTGTGGGGGAAGAAAATGACACATCATGCATTAGAGGTCGCAGCAGGCTAGATTTGAGTACACTTATGTTTGTGCTTTTAGACTGAACGCGTTCTGGTTTAGGCTTTAAAGCCGGATTCAGGGGTTTTCACCTGCAATCCTTCTGTAAATCAGTTGAATTACAAATCTACACCAAAATAAAAGATGACAGTGTAATGTACGAGCTGCGACTTCAATATCTTATTTCAGGGTGGAGTGGTATTACGCTATGCAGTGCAATAGAAAACGGCCAAAGTATCTGGCTGTACCAACTATGAAGCATGTTGATGGTAACATCACGAAGAACCAGTGCTAAAGGTGAAATGATACACAAGAAGGGCTTCTTCAATATTCTTCAACTTCACCTTAAATTAACAATTACATGGCGTAGACCTTGACACAGTGGTGGATGTTGAAAGGACAGTGATATACAATACATATCAAATTTGGTTTTCCAATCGATGCAGCAGGCTAACATTGCAGTTCTGGAATGAACTCAACCTCAACCCTACTGAAAATGTTTTCTACTAATTTTGAAAGTTGAGTCCCTGGCAGCTGTAAAAGGAGTGCTACCAATTATGCCAAGTTAAGTATTCCCCCAAAATGATGCGGGAAAGTTGTTGACTGACAGAAAATATGTATTTTCTTCTTGATTCTCAAAGATCTAGGAAACATCAGTGTAAAAAAAAAAAAAAAAATGAGTCTGACAAAGTGCATAGCATTCGTTTTTTTATGAACTACGTGAGCCTATCTTAAATGCTCAAACTTTGCTGTGGACACAGTGGTTTCAGACTAAAGAAGTCAATGCACATCACTCTAACACTTGATGTACTATTTAATCAGGCTTTTTGAGGGGTTTCAAGATTTTTGGATACAGACACAAAAAAAGGGGGGGAATTGCAACAGTTCGACAAATCAGTGGGTATCTTCAATCCTGCAAAAAAGGCAAAACACTTCAGCCGCCTTGCCTGCTGGTGGTGGACAGAGTGGAGGTGGGGCCGATGCACGGCAGCTTTGTCTCTGTCAGACTGCTCCAGGGAAGCTGTGGCTAGTAGCTTACCAACATCACCATGTGAATGTGTGACTGAATGACTGAATATATTATGGAGATCTTCAGGGTCATCTGGACTTGGTAAAGCGTTATAAAAGTACAGGCCATTTAATCACTCATAACAAGATTTAACAATTTATTAACGTCTGGTTAACCCTAACTTCTTTCAATCCAAGGTGTTAAAATGATCTTCAGCACTGATCCCATACAGTTGAACAGCTAATTATCAGTTACATGGTTGGGCATTATAATCACTGTCATCATGCTTTCAATAAGTAATTATATGGCATGTGGCAGCCAGCTGCATGACCCTAAGCTTTGTGCAAGCAGCTGGTGCTTTAACTACACCGTACTGACCATTTAGTCTGTTCTCTTGGACCCGGCGAATCCCCTATGGCGGCATTACAGATGCTGAAAGCTGGTGATTTTTGAGGCTCATTTCAAAATAATTACGTTGAATAATTGTTATTCATATGATGTCTACTGTTATCATGCATGAACTAAGGTGTTGCTAGGCTCCATGAACCGAAATGGGATGTTTTGTCTACTTTAATGTCTTTTCAGCTGGGTTTTATACACCTAACTCTGTAAAAAAAATAATTTGGTGGTTTATAAGCCCCCTCAAAATGATGTGCAAGTCAAGATGTTTTAGAACCTGTTTACTATTTGACTGCATAGCGCACTGCTTCAGAAAATTAATAAATAAAATAAATAAATAAAATTAATAACAATAAGTAATAACGCAATGAGAAAATGTAAATACCCAATCAAATATTTCTTTCTGGCACAGGATGACAAAGAGACATACATGATAAAACAATCATGCACAAACACACACAAACCTAAGGGTAAGTTAAAGTGACCAATTAACCCAACTCGCATGTTTTTTGAGGGCTAGAAGGAAGTTTGAGTACCCAGAAGAATCCGCCCATGTACAGGGAGAACATGCAGTCTTCCTAAAAAATGAAAAAGCACATGCCATGGCTATTTTCTCTATCAAATAGAGTTTAGTTATGGAAGCCAAAGTTAGCAAAGAAAAAAAAAAACTTCAATACAGCTAATGATTGAAGGCTGTTCTGATTTGACTGGAGTAATAAACTATAAATAGATGTAGAAATTAAAATCATTTTTTAAAAAATTATCAAAGGGTGTGAAATAACATACTAAAATATTTCTAAACATAGAAATTCCTATGAACATCATTCATTTTCTTTTTGGTTAAAATATCAACATAAAAGTTTTTAGCAAATATTTATGATATATTTGTGACTTGTAGCATGCAACAGGCCTGAGCTTGTGAGAACAGTTTCCATAAGTTAGTAGCGTAGATAAAGGCTCAAACAAAGCCAGTCTATAAAACCCCTGTGGATTTCCTGCATTTTCAGCTTCCCTGAGCTTCTGAGCAGGAGGTTATTATTCATCAATGTCTTTTGAGTTAGTAAATGCTGTAATCACTGTTCATTTCCCCCTTTTGTGTCCACTGCATAGTTACATCCTCACTACAGTGTTTCACTGTCTGAAGTCTTGTTCATTCTGTTATGCTGTGTACAATCTTGAATGTACAGTCGTGACAAATCAGGACTCCCTACAACACCTTATGTGCTTTAGTAACATTTGACATGACTGAAATTTTCAAGCAAAAATACAAGATTTTTTTAAATGTTCAGTAAAAATTAACAAAAAAGGTATTTGTAGTGAGGAATAAATAAGGACACCCCCACTGCTGCCACTTAAATTGGACAAAATATCAATACAGGCCTGTACTGTTTAGATCACAGACTTTTAATTTGGAGTAGAAGTGAGAGTGAACACCACACTGACATTAACAGAGAGGCTTTAGGCTTTCAGAAAAAGGATTACAGAAGCTTATGAGTGTGGTTTAGGATTTAAAGACATCTTACAAACCTCTATTGGAGGTTACATACAGAAATTACAAAATAATTTCTGTTACATAGATATAAAGTTTACGACTGAAAAATTACACAGAGGCTGCGACATGTGGACTAATGTTCTTTGGACAAATTAAAATTAATCCTCTTGGCTAAAAACCTAATATTGGTCTTTATATTTTTGCTCAGTGAGTAAAACAATATGTTTACTTGATGTTTTCCTGAAAATAAATAACTTTCTTTTGCAGAAATGAATAGGAAAAAAAGACTGGACATCATGGGGAGATTGCTTTTGATAGAAATACATGTTTCATTGGCTGTCCTCATTTTGTCAAGTCTGTATCCTTGGTGACTGTTATACTTGTGTGTGTCGTGCTTCAAACTTGATCTTACATGTGGCATTAAAGACCAAAGGCAGTTTGAAGTGATTTTTCTAAAGTGTCAAAGGCACATCAAGTCTAAGCTTAGTTTCTCTTTAGATTTAGAAAAATTACTTTCCTATAACAAGAAATAGAGACTACCTAATCTCTGTTGTAACAACAAATATCACAAGTCTAAAAATGTAAATAGAGGGTTTCACTCAGTTGTGTCTAGATTTCTTAGCAAGGAAAAAAAAAACATTTTAAAGTTGTACAAAAGAAACCTCTAGGTAGACCAAAGAAACCATCAGAAGCGTAATGAAAATGTTTATGTCTTGAAAATACAAGATGGCGTGTAAAAGAAACAAAAAACAAACAGGAAGAAAAAGCAGGCAGAGAGAGCAAAATTCTGTCAGTTTCATGGTGTGCTGAAAGAAAGCGGCTCCCACAGCATCAGAAAAATCAAGGAGCAAAAATGTCTCAGTTGTCATGGAGACAAAAGTGTCTGGCGTGCTTTATTTATACAGTATTCAATGGTTGTGTGCTGTTTTGAAATGCTAGCGCTTTTTTTTTCTTGAGGATTGAAATGGGAAAAAAATAATTCTTGCTTAACTAAATTCAAAGTTATAGTTTTGCCCACATGAAAAATTAAATATGTAAAATTAATATCAGTGGGTGTTAGCGTTAATATCACTGCTGTAATGTATAACTTGGCAAACATCCAGTCGTCACTGCTCTTCTGCTGAACATAGCTCTGTACCCTACAACATCTTTGTCCAGAAGCTTTTCCTTTCTCATTCAGTTTTCATCATTCAGATGATTTTACATCAATTTATTACAAACCTCTTAGCAATTTGCTAACACTTTTATGAATGCATTAGGTCTCTTGGTCTTAAAACTGAGATGTCTTTATTGTTATCCATAACTGGCTAACGTTTGGCTATTTAATGCCTTTAAGTGGGATTAGAACTATATTTAAACTATATTTAAAGTCATTGTTAAGTGATTCTTCAAACTTGCTCCTCTATATTTTAATGGAATTGAAAATAAGTTCTTTACCTTATTCAGGCCTTTGAATAATCTAAAGATTAGATTACCTGTAGTAGTTTATACGAATTAAAAGTTGTTTTTTTCCTATGTTTGTTATTATTATTGATGATATACTTGCATCCCACATAGTTCATTGGACACACGAGTCACTCCATATACCGCCACCTACTGGAAGGTCAGAATAAATTCTTAAACCTCATGACTTGATTTGATCATCTTCAGGATTTAAAAGTCTATTTATATGTTCTTAACCCTGTAAAGTCCTGCGTTATGCCTGAAGATAAAGTCTGTCTATGTTACCCTACAGATCAGTATTTATTGCAGGTCAATCAAATCAGATAAAAAATCAGTTTGCATTCTCAAAATTATGGAGCAAAGGAGTGCTTAATGGTAATTTTAAATAGGATTGTCTGTATATTTGTTACATTTTTCTTTTCACCAATACTTCAATTCTAATCACATCACATTAATTAATAAGCTACTTCAGGAAGTGTACTTTTTTTCAGAGATCAATAAATAAAGCTTTGAGTGTGAATACCAAAACAAGAAGATTATTAAATACAAATGCTTCACGTATTCTGTTACTTTCCCACTATACATAGTTTATTGACTAAAAAAGGAAATACAGCCCAAAGCAAGTTTCATCTTACTATAAAGCCCAAAGCTTTGGTGAGGTGAGGTTTTGATCCGGAGCTACATTCTGTCCTGTCCTAACCATCTGCTCGGCTCTGAAAGGCCGGGCTGCTGTCAGCACATTGTGCCCCGTCTGCCCTTCTATCTATAACAAACACTCACACACACAAAAGTGCAAACACACTTAGTCTGCTGTGTTTTTTTTTTCCCCACCACCTCCTCCTCCTCTTTCTTTCCTCTTGTTGTCACTCCAGCTGGTGATTCTCGATGAGAGCTGTCAGATGCTTAGCTCCTTGATGTGGGGGCGAGAGAGGAGACGGGGACAAATGGATGAATAAAAGATCATAGACTAATTCTCACCCTCTTATGTTCTCTAAAAAAAAAAAAAAAGAACAAGGTTGACATTGATGTTTATGAAGTAATAAAATGCAACAGTGTTCTGGACTCCCAAAGAAATAATTATTCAAGAAATAGACATAGAAATAAAAGTATTAGAAAATTATCAGAGAAATTTGTCAAAAATACTTTCAGATGTGAAGAAAAACAGCATTTCCATTTAAAAGCAGCAATCAGTGAGAATGTTTGACTGTTGTTGGAGTCTGATATTTGGGTTAATGAGTAAAGCCCTTTCCTAGAACGTGTCAATATGTGTGTGTTACACACATCCCTCTGTTCTCTGCTCTGTTTAGAACTAAAACCAATTAACCTTATGTGACAGAACGCTTAAAACTTCCAGGAAAAAGCTTGCTCTACAGCATGTAGAACAGTTTTAGATGTATATTTACCATTTAATTTCAAACTTTTTTCTTGGAGACTAAATTACACAAATGAGCAGTAAAGTGGCCGACTAAAATAGCTCTGCTGAGTCGAGATATTGGTAAACAATATCTGGGATTGCCCTGAAGTGTCCTAAAAATCTGTCGGATTGTCTTTGTCAAAAATCCCAGGTTGAGTAACACCGAATGAAGAGCCGCTGTGAACAGCAACTTTCTAGGTTTGCCACAGATTAAACCGACTTTAGTCATGGGCTTTGATTGGACCATTTTAACATCCTGATGTGCTCTGATTTGAATCTATAGCTATATGTTTAAGATATGATAACCATTTTCCCATTAAAGAATCAAATTTTACAGCTAAACAAGGTGTGGATACAATAGTTCATTTTTGATGTAATCGATAACCTTCCATAATTTCTGTTTCCTCTTCATGCCTTGTGACAAACTACAAACAGGGCTTTTTATGACATCCATCAACAATAGCTTTTGTCTTACCACTCCTGTATAAATGCCAGATATGTTGAGTGTATGTCTGGCTGCCCTCTGAATATATTCTCCCATCTGAATCATGGATCTCGGCAGCTTTCCCAGAGTTAACATGGGCTTCTTGGCTGCTTTTCTGAACAATGCTCTTTTGCCTTAACTGCAGTTTTATGCGGATGGCCATGTCTGGTTTGCAGATGTGCCACACTTGTTCTACTTTTGGATTATAGAATAGTGCTCAGAGAGTCGGTTTTATCACCCAACCCTGGTTTTAAACATCTCCACAATTTCAACCCTCTTCTGTCTGCTGCATTCCTTGGTTTTTATCAAGCGGTTTGTTCAATAACGTTCTCTAATAATCCTCTGCAGCCTTCACAAAACACCTGGATTTATATGGTATTTAAATTACACAAAGGTGGATTTATGTTTTACTTGTACAGCTTGGCCAATCGCATACAATCAGTTTAGTGTAGTAACATGAAAAACAAACAAACATATGAATACTTTTGCTACTGTTGCAAGTTACTGCAGATACAAAATCTCATTCCAAAATATTTAGTTGGATACAAGTGTCAAACAGATGTCTGTTAATATCACACAAAGACTTATCTCAGCATAATATTTCTATTATTTAGTTATTTGGCTGCTTGGTTCACTGAGCAACAGAGGCTTTATTCTTTTTCTTTTTTTTTATCTGTCCCGTCTTCCTCTGTGTCTAAGCTGATTCCTCTTAGGTTCTGAGTCTGACGGCGTCCTCAGCGGTGGAAACACCACCTCCTCCTTCAGCGTGTCCTCCTCCCCTGAATAAAAAAAGGAAAGTAATTGTGTGCTTTTGGGCACCCCGAGGTCCCCGTTGCTTCATCACGATGGTTGAAAGTGGAGCTCGCCGTTGTAATTAGTGGGGTTAATATCCCAGGCAGCATCTCTAAATTAAATCTGTAACTCCATGGCGATGTGGCTGAGTGATGCACCTGTTCACAGTAATTACAGATGCAGCCTGGGAGTGCGCTTGTAATGAGTTGGAATAGTCAAGGTTGAATTGCCATAAAGCCACATCCCACTAATTTGTTAAAAAAAAAAATATGTTTGGGGGTCCAAATGGAAACTATATTTGGTTTCCAAAGAATTGAGCTAAAAAAAATATATATGTATATTTTTTTTATCTAAACATTCCTTTTGAATTGCCTGCCCTAAACTGTGTTTTGTATAATGAGGAATTTTTAGTTTTCTTTTATCTTTGCATTGTAGGGGGAAATATGGTGAAAACTGTTGAATAATTCAGTTGCACAATGTTTAGAAGCGATGCTGACTAATACTTTATTTTTGAAATGAGGGATCACAGCTGATACTTAGTTTGTTAAATTGCTGAATAAAATATGAATTAATCATTTGGAAAAATCACCAGCTTTGTTTTAACCACAAATAAGGAACATATTGAGTAACATATTTGGGATAATCATCCACCAAGTGAACAAACATTCATTTGTAAAGAAACCAAAGCAACTGAAGAGTTGCAGAGACTGAATTATATGATGATTTATTGTATCATAAGAGTAAAAATGCAACAGTTTTCTGCTTGGTTTCAGGGCTCAAATGGTATTCTTCAGATATTAGATTTGTTTTTATGCTTGTCCTGTTTAGTCTCAACAGTCCAAATATTCTCTTAGACAAAATTCAACAAGTTTCTTGGGATTTCGTCCTTTTCCTCCTAAACTAGAATTAAGTCCCGTAGTAAAGCAGCAGACCTAGTCTATACATCTGTTACTTTAAGGCTGGAATATTGCAATTCCTTACTATATGGAAATCCCTACTATATGTAGAATAACTGTTTAATATTTAGCTGTTAGTTGTGAAAATAGTTACAAAAGTGTTACTATGCCCCACATGAAAAGTAAAAGAAATCTAAACTTTTTTAGTTTTTGTTTTATTTTTATTTTTTTTACCACAATGGTTTTTATACCAGGTTAGTCATACACTGTTATGGAGTGGCATCATAGTTGTTATGTTGGTCATTTCTCATAAACAGCCCTGCCAAAACTGATCCCACAGGTGTTAAATGTGACCCAGGTTAGGTCCATTTCACTCTCTCTTTCTGTGGCAGGTTCATTTTACGTGTAACAAACAGAAATTGAATGCATAAATATTTGTTGGTTTGGAAATTTCCCTGGAGGGAAGTCTTACTTCTGGGAATTAACTAAATTATAGAAGAAGTGACACTGTTTTGCTAATTAAAAGCGTTTATGGCTAAACCAAACTAAATGTTGACAGAAAATAAAAAGATTAAAACATGTCCACAATTTCCTCTCTTTGAACTTAAGCAGGGGAAACAGTTTAGTATGCAACTCGCTACACAAGTCCTATTTCCATGGGGGTAGTTTTTGGAAATCTGTTGAATATCTTAAATAGAATAGATGTTACACCATTTTTTTTTTTTTTTTTTTTTTCCTGCTCTGAACTCCCTGGATTAACACACACAGTGAGCTGTAAGGAATCTTGCATTAAGCCACAGCACTTTAAGGAGCACAATAAAGCTTTTGCTCCACCATCCCTGAATGTATCCTCCACTTTCAGTCTCCTCTGACAAATTTCTCCAACCCTTTGAGGCTGCCTGTCTGCGTAAGTATGTACTCAGGCAAGACGGCCTTCTGCACTAATTGAAGTCAATGACACAAGCTGCAGGGGCGCGTGAACAAACTGCGTCTCCATGGAAACACACGCTGGTAAGTGTGTCCATTGAGGAGCCCGCAGTACTATCGTGGAACGGCTACATGCAATACTTTGAAGCCGCTCGCCATGAGAAAGACGAGAGAGAGAGAGAGATAGAGAGAGAGAGAGAAATGCTCCATATGCAGAACAGGAACCAGGAAACTGTGTTCACTTTCTCACCTGGTTAAGATACATGAAACGCATAAAAAATTCAAAAGAGGATCTCAAACAAGTGATGAGTTTGGGCTTAGGATCCACATTGATGAGGAATATTTAATCAATTACTAAATGAATAAAGAACGACTAAATGGTCAGCTGTTTATTGCTAAGTGTTAACAATCTAAAGTACAGATAAACCATGCATGCTGGTGCATTGGACTGCCACGTTTCTGGTCTGAACACCTGCTGAAGCCCGTTGGAGTTGATTTGTTAGTAAATGTTCTGGCTTCGCCTCCTCTGCTCTTCTACAGTCAGACTCACGGTTGCATGTTCCACTGTGTCAACCAAATAATGTAAGCTACTCGATACCCATCCAAATCGTACCTGAGCCTGTGCCTCGTGAAACAAATTGGTATAAGTGAGCAGAAGATTGATGATTTACATAAATCATGTGTCTTAAGGGTGATAATACCAAACTGTACAATCCAAACTATAAAATAAAATCCAACTTTTGTTTGACATAAGTTTGACATAAGAGGACGACATAGCCACAACATGAGGAAAAAATAAACATTTTCCAGACATCCACTGTGATGTCTGGACATCAGCACACACTTAAAAACATAAATGACTGACTGAAGTGACTTGGTTTGCAAAGAGGCAGATAAAGTGACAATGTGAGGATGTTCTGCTCAGAAAAAAAGTGAATAAAATGCATTTTATGCTTCTATAATGACTGGGACTCCTAGAACTAATATAAAACTACGTTTCTCACTCCATCTCAGCCTGATAAACAAGTTATTATTTAAGATTTATAAACCATTTGAGTCAAAATAAGTGAAAACACACACACACACACACACACACACTTTGGATTTGCATAAATAAATATTGTCTAAACAAGGTCAATGATATGTAGTCATTTGTAAGATTACATATCATAATTTACAATATTTTACAGTGTACATCTAAATTATGCCTTTCAGTGAGAGGGCCAGAGCTGAACCTGTTCCAATAGCATTAATGTGCAGTGCTGTAAACATTTATTTCCCGTTGTACGTGTTATATTGACTTTATGGTGTTCGTATTGATAAAAACACCTATACACATTGTTCTTTGTTCCACATTTTTATGATAAGGATGTAAAAATAATAACAAAAATCTTTGTACAAATATTTGTACTTTCCCCGTTGTAATTTTCACACCCAGCAAGGAGAAACGAGTTTCAATCCAACAGGTTCAGTCTTTCAAAAACGCAGCCATCACTTTGTGCCACTTGAGGCCGTCTAGTGTGAAATCATTTAATTTTCTGCCAATACAGACTGAGAAAACCCCCTAAGAGGGATGACTACCATAAGCAGTTTGATTACTGTGATTTGTGAAGCTGAAAAAAAAAAGAAAAACTGCAGAAATATCTGAGGAGGAAAAGATAAAACATATATATTTATATCACCATAAAAGCATTTTTTCTGTTAGTTTTCTATCAGAGTTGTGGCACTGTTCCCTTTCAATGTCCCACACAAGGGCAGAGATTTCATGGAGATTTCATGGAGATTTCATGGCCTCGGCCAGGCAGTTATCCCAAAAGAAGAAGAAAAATCAACATTGGCTGCTTTTCTGTGAGAATTTTTAATTTTCCAAGTGAGACACACATTGGACACAACGTCTCTGATCTTTTGAGATGTTGTGTGCAGAGGTTGCTTTAACAGTGTTGCCATGGAAACAGCAGTCATCAAGACACTCTTCCAGCCTCTACCTCCACATATAAGGGAAGCTGTAATGAACCCCTCTGCCCCCCCCAGCCCCCCCCCCCCACTCCTCTGCTCCTTTACATCTATATTAGATTTAAAGCAGCAGGGGGCCTGTGGGTGGACCAATGTTCAACCGGAAAGAAAAAATAAATGTAGCTTCCAGGCATAGAGACTTGTATAAATAACCATCCATGCGAGATATTTATATTTCCTTTCTTGAACCCGCTCCTGGCTTTCCTCATGAACATGTTTCTGTTAATGATCGCGGTGCTGGATCCATGTTCCAGACCTCCTGAAACTCTTACTCATTCATCACAGCAGCTCAGCCAAGCCCGGTTGAGATGCTGCAGGGTAGCAAAGAAATAAATAATAAAGCAAAGAAGCCAAACTCGTCTCATGACAAGCGAGAGGAGGATAATAACCTCACTACGGCTGCTGATACCTGAAGAAGATTTTCAGCTTCTCACCACAAGAAGACAACCTTAAAAAAAAACAAACA
The DNA here is from genome assembly GCF_001443285.1 of Poecilia latipinna. Taxonomy (NCBI): domain Eukaryota; kingdom Metazoa; phylum Chordata; class Actinopteri; order Cyprinodontiformes; family Poeciliidae; genus Poecilia; species Poecilia latipinna. The sequence continues at coordinate 126,158 of NW_015113670.1, read as the reverse complement.
AAAAAAAACAAAACAGGCAGGATCTTAAAACTGGCACCAACTTAACTTGTTTAGTTTTGTTTATTCTAAAACACTTTCAGAATATAATCAAAGATTTCTGCATTACTTTTGCATTTTATATTAACAGACGTTATGATCGGTTCTTCCTGTTACAGCTGGTTATGAAATTCTTTGAGAGTGAATGTTGTAATTATAATACAATTATATTAACTTCAACTTCAAGACAATCAAGGTCTCTGGGTGAAATTTATATCAACTAATAAAGAACAAAACTTTATAACTGAACCACTTAGTAACTTTTTATTAGGCTACTGTTATAAAAAAAACAAAAAAAAAACAAACAAAAAAAAAACATATGTTTTTTGATGCAAAAAAACTATAAAAAGCCTGAATTAAGCACAAGCTAAATAAAACGTTAGTTTTTCTATTTCACTACATTGTATCTCATTTGCAGAATCACAGACAGTTATGTCATTAGTTCCATATTAATGCAACTGTGAGATAACCGAACGGCAATAACACCGAAAATGTGACGCTACACAATGGTTGCACGTTACTAGAAAGCATTTACTGTTGCTATTGCAATGTTGCAATCTTATTACTGAGCTGTAATAGCAACTTCTTGCATTGGCATAATTGTCCAATAATTAGATTAAATAAAAGCTGAGGCTTGATTATTCCTAATTATGAGATGGACACAAGCTGCTGGGACTGAGTTTTAATTTAGTGAAAATTTAGTGAACATTTTTAGATAAGTAACGAAAATGACACCCTGTTTGTGATGTGCAACTTTTAGAATTATGGCAGACTTAAAGGAGACTCAGAGAGGAATGTCAATGCTTCTCATTGTGTGCACAAGCTACGTTATGATCTGTTCATCTAGACAAGGTCTAATCAGTATGGAATATAGTCCTAGCTCAGACAAGAGCAGCAGAAATGATCAAATTAGCATTAAAATATAACTTCTAAAGTACATGTTTCAGATTATGAAGGGTTCCTCTAGTACCATTTATACAAATAATGCATTAGTGAACATGTCTTGAGTAAACTAAAGTGCAGACCAATGGAGGGCACAAATCAGTTGCAAAGTCTGCTTACACCTCTGGCCCAGCTCGGAGTGTAACTTTGAAATGAAATATATAGTAAATTAAAAGAAAACAATCACAGGAAGTGAAAATAACTTGGGTCCAGCAGGGGAAACGACGGCTGAAGCTGTGTTGTGAAAATTCCTGAGACTTGGAGCGTGTGATGGTGGGTTTTAATGCAGCAACTGTTTGGATGAAACTGTCTTTGACCGGAGCGAACTGTCAGAGAGGAGCCAAGTAGACCTGCTATTACCGCTACACGGGGGTGAAATGTATGAGGGGACAAACAGAGACGCGAACACGCAAACAGGTGAACAGATGGAGGCGCACAGACAGGCAGACAAACACATTCACGAGCATGACTGTACGGAAAACCTCCCATACGCACCGATATGCACAACCTGCAGGTTTGCATCAGCACCGCTCATGCACAAAGAGGCTCAGCCAGGTCCATCTTTATTCAGTTATGAAAATACGGTGTCAGGCAGCAGCAGATCATGGTAAGGTGTCTGAAGGGACGGCTTTCACAGAGGAGGAGAGCCCTTGAAGCAGGGAGGACATTGGGATGTATCAGAGCTTACAGTGGTTTGGCGATGCATGTGTACTAGAAAGAATTCATTAAAAAGTTACAATAAAAATACTCAGATTAAATATCTCCTTTGTTAGGCTACTCGGTTAATACAGGCCTCACACTAAATGATTGTATGCTGACATGTATGAAAGGGGCAAGAAATCATAAGAGAACAGACTTTAGAAAGAATACAGTTGTTAGTTTATAAATCACTGAAAGGCTTAGAACCACAACACATTAAAGATCTGCTGTTGTTGGATCAACCTTCCAGACCACTCAGGTCTACTGGATCTGGTCTGCTTTGCATCCCCAGAGCCAGAACCAAATGTGGAGAAGCAGAATTCAGCTTCTATGCACCACAAATCTGGAACAAACTCCCAGGAAACTGCAAAACAGCAAAAAACACAGAGTTCCTTTAAATTCAGACTAAAAAGCTACCTGTTAAGATTTGCATTTGAAACATCCA
>NW_015113670.1:98879-120833 GCF_001443285.1 Poecilia latipinna | reverse complement strand
ATGCATAGGGAGAACATGCAAACTCCATGCAGAAAGACTGGGGCCAGGAATTGAACCCAGAACCTTCTTGCTGCAAGGCAACAGCTCTACCAACTGCACCACAGTGCAGCCTGCACTTGAAACATCATAAATGAAACATTAGTCGACAACATTAGTTGACAACATTAGAAACATTAGTCGACATTACACATTTCTGATGTGTAATGATGGCACTTGACAAAATGTAATGCTTTAGTTACTGGCTGTGTGTTCCATGACTTTGTATTTTTATGATATAAATTGGTGAAATTTGCCATAAAAATAAACTTGATCGATTGCTGGATCAATAGATAAAGTCTTTTATCATCCACCTGATCCTTTTTTAACGAACTGTGACAACCAAACACACACAAACCCGAGGGCAGTTTAGATTGTCCAATTAAACTAACAGCCATGTTTGTGAACTGAGGGAGGCAGAACAAGCATGAACCCGTGACCTTCTTGCTGCAGGGCAACAGTGATTGTTGTCATCATGCTCCTGTTTAATTGATATGCTGGTAATGTTTGTACTCAGATAGTTTTATACTTCTAATTCCAATAAGGCCAAACAGCAGAGGTCACTGTTATGCTAATATTCTTCAAAGAAATGTTTTGTCAATGTTTGTTGGAAAAAAATATTGATTTACAACAATTTTCTTGGATTTTTTTTCCCAAGAAAATTCTATTTAGAGATTTATTATTAAATCAAAATTAAATGGAAAATATTGAATTGTAGGGTTTTGGTTCATCCAAGACAATCTTTTTCTTACTGACATCTCATAATTATGCATCTGATTTATTTGTTCAGCTATCTTTGTGTTAAATACTGTTAAATATGTGTGAAATCCTAAAAGCCTTCATAGAAGCTATGTCTGAAACTCCCCACAAACAAAAACAGGGTGCATGTCATTGTCAATAACAGCCTATAAATAACTGATAACTGATTGAAAAGGAGAGCATGTAGATATATGTATGCAAGTACATGAATCAATTTCTTCTTTGTGAATATTTCCATGTGGGTGTTTCCATCTGTGATCGGAATACAATTATACGAGTCTATACCTACCAACATTACAATGCAGTTCACACACTCACTCACTCACTCACACACACACACACACACACACACACACACACACACACTTATTAGCTAACAGGTTCATACAAGTGCAAGGCGATGGTACAAATCACAGATTCAGTGAAGACAGCAGTCAGGAGGAGAGAACAGAGAAGGGAGGCAGGCGATTGGTTCAGGGAGGGGTGGATGTGACATGATTTACAATTACATCATTAACCTTGAGAAACGGAGAGGCCTCTTTGGCACAAACCGTCTTTCTGACAGAGTGATACCTTCTGCATGCAGACAGACCCAATTCGCTCTTGAATGCTGAGAAAAATAAAGCGTCAAGAATGCATAAGCGTGTTCAGTGATTCTCCCAACAAAACATCAACTGTGCCACACAGAGCTTAGGTTAAGGATTTCAAACTTGATTAAGTAAGAACAGTCACAGCTTCTTGTGCAACCGTACGTATTTTGACATAGACCTTTGTGAAGAAGTAAAGCACATTTCATAAAACATATTAGATCTATGAAGAATGTGCATCATTTGTAATCTGCTCTTTTTGTTTACACATTGATTGCTATGGGCTGTAGTTTCTAGTCGCATACTTGTTTACATCACAGTATGAGAGATCAGTGACTGCCCTAAGTGCTCTCATGATTACTAGCTGAATTATTTTAAAAAATGAGTTTGATTAAGCTTCTATTGGACACACTCACAAGCGTCAGCAATGCTGTGGTGAGTGAATCTGCTGAAGGCAGATGGAGAGTCTGCATTGTGTAGCATGATAAAGTCTGAGATAGCTCAGACTTTTGCTGACAAATTCCTGTTTGCCAGCAAAACAAGGTTTCTTCTGGTTTCCTCTAGTTCTGGCATGAGAAGAAATGTTTAAGCCAAATGGTAAAACAAAAATATTTTATAGTTAAATTGGCCACTAACTGTAAATAGCATGTAAGCTAAATTGAACTACAAGGCAAAAATGTAAAGGAAAACTTCAGACAAAACCCAATTCAATCTGTAGAGACTCACACAGAGAGAGAAACAGCAGTTAGACAATTTTATTGGACCGAGAATTTGGCGCTTGGACACCGGCGGAAGACGTGCGTGCTGAGAATCGCAGCGAGCTTGAATGATCGGCTCGAATGAAGCTCAGGTAGGTCTTCCCCCGGGCCCAGTCACTGGTGGTGGAGCGGAGCTTGGAGAGAGGAGTCTTGAGGGGACCTGGAGGCGTCCGGGAGGCTGGTGGTGGAAACGGGGAGGAGGTGGGTTAAAACACAGCTGAAGCGGGTGGATCCGCGGTTGCTTCGCCTTTTTGAAGGAGCTCTTGCCAGTTGATTGGATCGAGGTAGAGAGGTGGTGCATCCGATTGGCTGGGATGAAGGCGTGGAGATAGGTGATGCCGGAAGAGTCTTACAGGTTGAATTTTCGCCTAGGGCTTCATTTGTCTGTCATGTCATCTATTTCTGTACCTCCCATAAAATTTTAATAATATAAAATAGCCAACAATACTTACAAAATACAAATATTTACAAGCAATTGCCATTAATAAGCAGTACAAACTATTACAAACCCTGCATAAAGTTTTCAAGTGCAGAGGTTGTTGATTCTGAAAAGATTTATTATAGTTTTGGCTCTTTTCTTTGAAAACAGTGGACGACACAAAAGGATCGCAGACAAAAAATGACGAGAAGATAAACATTTTCACACAAATCCTATTTATTAAACAAAACTGTTCAACATTTTAGTTTTAAATGCGTTTCATGTAAATTATATTTTAACATTTGAACATTTGCAAGTAAAATCAGAAGTTTAAAGCTCCCATGACAAATATCCGGTAGAAGACAATGAAAACACATTCACAGATAAAACGAGAAGAAAAAAAAAACACATTTATCTACCGGCACAATGACTCAAGGGATGCAGGCCATTCAGTCTTTTTAAAAGTGCATTACACAGCAGTCCTTCTGTAACCTCTTTAAATAGAAATTCTCATTTAGCATGAGTAAAATATAAAATGTATTTAGAATATTTGGCAACATGTATTTGTCATTTAAAACATAAGATTTGCATAATTGTTTGAACATTCACTTTTTTCCACAATATTAAATGGGTTTTCAATCTGTGGGTTGAACGTTTTAAATGTTCTGCTATTGAACATTAATCTAAGCAATAAATATCTACCTAAAAGGTCTACCCAGCGCAAAATAAAATATAAAATTAACATAAATCCCAACTTGCATTATTTTAGTTAAACTATTTTCATTTCAAACATGGTAGGTTAGAATATGGTCACACATAACACGTAATTTCAAAATAAAATAATTCAAAATCAAAGAAAACCATTAATGTAAATTTAAGAAAAATGCAGTAATTGGTTTTTTAGAGCATATATTCATCTATCGTTCAACTATCTCTTGAGAAATAAACTAAACGGGTAGATTAAATAGGATTTTTGTTTGTATGTGTCAGAGATCATTAAAGACCCAAAGCTTAACTCAAAGAGTCATTTAAAGAGACCAATAAAGTAAATGTTAATTAGGCTTTAACAGACAGATCCTAATAAAAGTTTAGGTAACAAACTTGACCTTCCTTTTTCAGTCATGTGAACTACTTTTCATCTTATAATAAAAAGATGTTAAAAGATCTGCTACATATCTCTACTGTTTGTTTGGTAACACTGTTCACTAGGTTTTAAACTGGTTTTTAACCATTTAGGAAATTTTAAGGCAGCTAATTAAATTTTACATTTAGTTAAACCTTAGTTTACCTGTCCAACATGTTTTTATCAGACTTATTGAAAACCTGAGGAAAGTAAATGTAACGTTATCCATTTAAGTTTGTATTCTTTCAGTTCCGGCCAGTGGCTCAAGTTCCTTTTACCTCCATTCAATATAGAGTATACTGCAAAGTTTAGAAAATGTTATTCTTGAAACATTTAGGAAACAACTGACAAGAAGCCAAACCCTTTTTTAAACAGATATGTTTTATGATAAGGGAGCAGGATTATTACCAAGAGCGTTTCTTCCTCTAATAAAAACTGTAAGTCACTTTTATGAGAACAAAGGCTATTTCAAGAATGTAAAAATAAAGTGTAAAAATGCCACATTTGCCCAGCCAGAATTACAACAAAAGAATGCTGTTTTTTATTCTGAAAGAATAAAAAAAAAAAAAAAAAACAAAACCTTAGTTTAAAAAAAAAGCAATCAAAGAAAAAATATCCAAATTAATTTTCAAGTTCTAGGATCTTATTTTGAAAATTAGAGTTTATTTCAGGCTTTTTTAGACCCTGTAGAAACCCTGATGAAAATTTGACTGTAACAGACCGATTTACTCCTGTTTTTTACTTTCAATTTGTTTTTCTTAAACACAGAAAACATAACTGTTACAACACTACAAGTACTGTGGCAGAATTGCAGCCTATGAAACCCATTTATCCAAGTGTGGAGAACATACTTCATTTACCACAGAACTTCTTCTACAATACGAGTGAAATAAAAACCAACTTAGCCTCATGATAAACCAAACTACAGTTTCACTTCTGCAAAGCTGCCTATAAAAATCCTCATTGCTACATTTAATCTAGGTTTGTCGACACACTATTAAGATCAGTAACATTCTGCAGAGCAGAACAGTTCTTGTGAGTTGTTTGCAGCTTTTGTTCTTTGATAAGACCTCATCTGACGTTCAACGCCTCGTGTGCAAAACCGAGACACTTTTTAAATGCCACAACCTTTCACTGAGGCCGCTCCGCAGCTGAAGAGTCAGACCGCTTTACCTTGAAACAATCCGCGTGAACGTAAACATCTTGACACAGAAAGTCACATCCGCACCCGTTCTCCTTTGTCCTGGTTAGAGGAGGCCAGATTAATCGCAGACAACTGGCTTGGCAAGACTCAGATGATACAGCACTTTCTTTGAAATGAACCTAATTAACAAAAGGGATGTTTAGAGCGGGGAATGAACAAGAGAGGATGGATAGAATGGCTACTGGGAAATTCACTTCTTCATTATTTTGCGCCCCGATTTATTTACGGATGTAATGCCTTTTAATCCGTTTCCTACGATTTCTATTGATTCTGATTATTTTTTACATTAAAATTTGTTTAAAGATTTGAAACATAAAACTGTGCCAAAAACAGCAAATAAACTTTCTTACATCGTTGTGCTGAACACTTGAAATACAAAATATCCATTAGATGAGAAGACAAAACGGAATAGGAGGTGGCACACGGTCACTGCGAAACGTCAAACTACAGACGGCACTATTTTGTATTTAAAAAAAAGAAAAAGGAGATCAGGAACCAAGAGCACAAGATTTTAAAGGCACAACACAGTGAAGAGGTGAACTGACCAGCACCCAAATACGTTACTAAGACTGACCTGGAGAAAGAGTTGTCAAAGATGAGCGTGTATTCTCCTGGGTTCCTGACTTTAACCTCCCCCTGTATCGTCTCTTTGTGGGAATTACACCGAGTCAGAGGAATTAAAACCTATCGAAAAGACACCGACGTTTAATTCACACAGAAGTTCACATGTTTTTGGGTTTTTAAAGACTCAATAGAAGAAGAAAATTAAGGGCAACATATAGTAGAGTTTGAAATACTAATGGGTTTTGGCAACCCTGCCTGTTTCCAGATAATTTTGTGTTCGATCCATATTGATTCCAGACAAGCAGCTGTATGAGTGAATGTAAAACATTACAACGGAGGGAATACCTGCTTACCAACTCAATGCAAACAGAAACCTAAATTATTCTTACTTAAAGGCATTTTGTACTGGAGCTGAAGACCAGAGTTGTTGTCGTTATACAGACGACCATGTTTCTGACGGACTTGGAAAAGCTGACATTTTGCTTTGTTTAAACCTGCAACAACTGGTGCTCTTTAGCATCTGTTGTCACTGAAAACAGCTTTGCATATTTCTCTGATGGCAAACAGTTGCTGCAGCTAGCCTGGAGCAGAATAATCATTTAGAGCCGTATTTTGGTCTCATTTTGAACTGCTGACGGAAACACTTTTTTAAATTATGTTAATGCCGTGATTACAGTACGTCTGTACCACAAGTGTGCTGAGAGAAAAAAACAGTACTGTAAAAGTTATGTCTGAAAAGCAAAACAATTTGCTTAACATCACAGTAATATTTTCAAATTATGACATAATTTTCATGTGATATGTATTTTAAAACGATCAATCAGTGTTACCTTGGCCTGCTCCAGCGGAGTCTCTGCACTCTCCCTATAGACTACACTGAAAGAGATGCTCTTTGGTTCCGAGGTGAAGGTCCAGGACACGGTGGGTCCAGCAGAAGTCATAGTAAAGGGGACAATGCTGTAACAGCTTGACTTGATGAAGAGCTCCCGAGAGCTTTCCCCAAATCCTGAGATGTCGTCCACCGTTAGGCGGACAGAGAGCCTACAGGCATACACACACAAGCAGTTCCCAAAGATATAGCATAGCAAACTCGCTAAACCACATTTTGAATTGATTTTGTAAAAGAAAAATCAGAAAGAAAAAAAAATCCTGGACTCAGTTCTACCACATAAATACGACAACCGCCAATTGGCAGAACAACCTTTCACTCCAATTAGAGCTGCAAGTCCCCACCAGGGTTTCACACCAAGAGACTAAATTGTTTGGCCTTTTCATTTTCAAAATACCTCAAGCTACGCCAAAATGCATGGAGTGTGCGAACATCAACTTTAAGTCATAGCAAGTGGACTTCTCCAGCTCTCCACAAAAATACACTCAACTTGTCTGCTGTGTTCTTTTGTTTTCAGAATTTTATGGAAACCATGTGTCATTTTTTTTTTCCAGTACACAATTATAAACTACTTTGTGTGTGCAAGACATTAATCTCGATAAAATATATTGACATTTAAAGTTATTAATTTGACAAATTGTGAAAAAAAACATGAAAGCAAGGCACTGGGTGTACCTTAGTGATAAAGTGGTTTACAGCCTAAAGGTCAGTGGTTTTCAGTTCCTGCATGAACCTGAAGTCACAACCCGAGTGCAATATAGGCGAGTCCAATCTATTGGAACAATAGAGTCGTAGTGCATTTTTATTGGACAGTAAAGTTAATGTAGGAAATATCGCAGTTGCAAAATGTCATACTTTAAGTGCAATGCATCAAAGTTTTGGATGCCATTAAAATCTTAGCATTGTTGGAAAGATTTTCTCTGCCTTTAATGCCCACACCAAAAAATAAAACGGTGGGAAACGTGAGATAAGAGAAAAGAAAAGAAAAGAAAAGAAAAGAAAAGAAAAGGAAACACTCAGGAAAACAAATTGCTTTAAAAATCATTCCCAAGTATATTGCATTACCTACAGATACAAAGCTTTAGTTTGCAAAGATGTTGCAACCAATTTCATTTAAGGAGATCGTCTGCAAAGGTCACAAACCAAAAAAAGGCAGCACAAGTCAAACAATGTTTGTCAGGAGTCCAAAAATAAATGTTAGTTTCAGTAGAAGGATTTAGCACATGGATCAGCAGCTTCTGGTTAAGGTAGAAAGTCCTGACTCCAGTCCAGGATTTTAGTTTTCTTGTATTTACCACAAACTAAACCTGCTGTGACCCAAACAAACACTCTTTCCTATGTAAATGGAACACAGTGTAGGTTTTCACTTCCCACATCAGAGGTTATCCTCATTTAAAGAATACATTTCTGCCACTTCCGTTTCAAGAGAAAAGCCAACAACTTGTTGCACGGTAAGCATATTGTACTTCACTCTTGGTTTTCTTGGGTAACTTTCACTGGAAGCGAAACTTACGTTAGTTCCCCAGACTTCAGCAGGCAGATCTCTGCATCCTGTACAGCGGTGCTCAGATCCTCAGCATCCTCTGATGGAAAGTCTCCTGTGCTGGCACTGTTGTTTCTGAACCGGATAGAAAAAAAAAACACACACAAACTTTGTAAACTTATCTATAGTGTAGAACCATTTCAAATAAGTTAATACAAACAAGATGATACATTAAGATTCATCTATAAGTCACGTAGGTTTGGTTAACTTGGCATTCGCTGGTGACCGGTGTGAAGTTATCACAAGTTTATGATTTAAAAACGTTTTCAATAACATTGTTCCTATGACCTAAAGTTCTTTTTAATTAAATGCCAGAGAAAGTACTAGATACTTTTCACAAGCTATATGAAATATAATTACAATTTTATTAAATTGTTTTCAGGGCAGACTTGTATCAAATTTCCATGCATCTTTCCCAGTTTAATAAGTTCAAAATAATATATATGCATTTCAAAATGGACAAACTGCAACCCTTTTGTCCAGATCTATTGAAAACAGGCATTAAATTTCACAGTACTGTAAAAACCATATAGATGGATGAGGAAACATGGGTCAACAAGAGCAGCAGTGTTGCCAATGCAACAGCAGAAAACCACCTACATGAACCATCTCTAGATAAAGTGGACAAATGAAACATTCAAGATGTTAAAGCAGAGAATAGCTTAAATATACAACCCAGTTAATGTCCTTTGCTTTTATCTGTGTCTTTTGCAACACAACTTAATCTGAATTTTATCTCAAATATTTGAATTGAAGGAGAGTGAGGGCCCAGGTACCATACACGTGTAAATGTAAAATGTATTTTTCTTTACATTTTATTAAATTTACACTAGTATTCGTAATTTCTTTTGTTTGTGTGCTTGTTGCATCTACGATAGTTACAGTTGTGCTGCCCCCTGCTGGCCGTGTCCAGGAGAGCAGGCAGTGGTAAAAGAGTCATTGTCATAAACTCTGCTGACTTCCTCTTCTGTGATGATGTCGAAAACACCATCATCTGGCTTTTCACCTTCACCTCCTCCTAAAAACATAATCATCATGTTTTTACTGTTATACTTATTATACTGTTCATAAAGTGCATATTATCAAAATGTAAACCTACAGCTACAACCTTAAGACAGCGTGACTGTGTGAGATCATGTTTCACCTGCATCGCCAGCCATGGATCGGCCAGTCTGCAGCAAGCGGCTGAACGGAGACCCTGGTGCGTTGTGAGCAACCTCCACCTGTGGGTGGCGCTCGACCACTGCGCTGTGCTGGTTGTAACAGTCGGCACAGCAGCGCTCTCTGTTGCCGCCCTGCTGGGTGCTCACTGCGTTGCTGCAGCAATAGTAGCAGAAGGGACGCCCACACAGCCTGGAAATACAAATATAAAGATGGTGTGATGCAGTATGGGTGACAGCTGTGGTCGGTTTAAAATGTAAAATAAAATGCAAGACTAACATGGTTGCATTTTACTATAAAGACAGTTGTACATGTAAAACTAAACATTATTTGGAATAATTACCTTCAAAAATTAAACACAAGCAGTTTTTATTACGGGGTCACTCTGTTTATGCATTGGAGGTCAAGCTTATGAAAGACTCAATTTACAAAAATTGCATGTTTCCTTTTTCTTTTGTTTTATAAAAACAGATATTTTTTTTTAGTCACAATAGTCTTTGCCTTATAAGCAACCAGACTGATATCTCAGATTAATCAGTAAAGTTTGTTTTTATTAAATACTTTCAGATTCTTGTGATCCCCTGCAGAAATAGGACAGCAAACAACACATTAACAAAACTGACCACCATGTTGTGATACAACATGTTATGACAAAGATTAAGTTTATAAGAGAAGTGAAATACAGGAATAAAAACGCCAGTGGATTTCTGCAGAGCTCGTTTGACGTCGGTTCGTGTTTACTTTATCATAACTTGGTTTTTGCGGCAAGAGGTGAAAATTAGAGCGAAGTTCTCTTGCAGAACAAACTGAAGTGTTGCAAACAGAGAAAATGGTGGATTTCTTGCTTGAAACAAACTCAGTTAAATATTCATCTCCTGTCATGTGAAAAACACAGTGCTTTGCAGAAGCATTCATAGAACTTGACCTTTCCCCCCTCGTTCTCAGGTCACAACAATGAGGGTCAAGGCATGTTACCCGAATGCTATGTGAAAGATGAGATAAAAATCAATCCATAATTGTGAAGTGGAAAAATAGTAATCTAACTTGAAATCTTGAAAAGTGTGATATGCATTTTATTTCAACACCTGCTGCTCAAGTTCATTCTTGAGTGTCTGTGACCAACATTTCTCAAGTTTCTCAACTGGATTTAGATCTGAATAAGATTCCAAATATATTGGATCATATCAAAATATGTTGATGTAAAGCATTACATGGTAACTCTGTGTATAGTTTCATAGTTGTCCTGAGAAAATGAACAGAAAATGAACAACCCCAGACTTAAGTCAGCCTCCTTTCTTCCATTCTTGACCTGCACCTAACTTCTATTATCACCAGCTTCCCTGTCCTTGATGAAGTTGCCATTTCTTGGCAGATTTGCAGTTGCGCCTTTTTCTTTCCATTTATGGATATTGGACTGAGTGCTCTGCGAGACGTTCAACACCTAACATATTTTTAGAAACTAAACCTTGCTTGGAAACTAATTCTCCAAAGCTTTTTCTCCATCTTTTCTGGAGTGTTCCTCGGCCTTCACTGTACTGTTTGTTACTTGTCACTTTATATATGTATACATTTTTCCTTCAACTTCACAAGTACACACTATATTATGTGTTCTATCACAAAAAAATCCCACTGAAAAACACTGAGATGTGTGCTTGGAGCATGACAGACTGTTAAAACAAGTCACTAGGTTACAAATACTTTTGCATAGCACTATAGGATGGCAATTCTAATTGTCAAAAATGATGATAGTTGGTGTTCAATTCTCAGCTGCACATCTGACCTGCAGTTGTATTTGCGCAGCCACCAGCTGAACTGAGTGTGACAACCCAAGCAGTAGTTGACGTCCCTTTCAGTCTCCTCATCACGGAGCTTCTGCTCAAACTCCAGGGCATCAGACTTCTGCCACAGTGCATCTTTTTCTCTGAAAAAAAAAACATAACACACTGCATTTATAAGAGCCCCTTGAGGTTATTTACATGTTACATGGATACAAATGAAAATGAACGGAAGACAAACAACAGCAAATCAAGAAAATGTCACTGAACATACGAGTAAAGATTTAGACTAATTGATTTCCTATACCTGATAAGCTCCACAAGTCTTTCCTCTAAATTGATTTTGGTGCGATAAAGATCGTCGAGTTCAGCGGCTGTCTTTAAATCAAAGCTCTGTTTGTCCTGTTTGACCCGCCGTAGATTTTCAGCCATCTCCTGACAGGCCCGCTGAGCTGCAGTCAGGCTCTCCTCAGACCTGCAACCAGCACGCATGCAAGGCCAACCTCAGCTCAAACAGTTTTCACTTAAATGTAATATTCAGTTTCAATTAAAAAAGGACAAAAAATAAATAAATAAATCATACAAAGCTCTGGATTAAAAATGTACATAATTAGAAACGTTTAATTAGAAGAGCTTCAAAGTGGCTTAGAATGTGTGTTGGGGAGTACAATATCTCACCTTGATAAATTTTCTTTCAGATAGATTATCTCATCTTCTTTCTGCAGGATGAGATTGTCTGACTCGGCCATCTGGATGTTTTTCTCCCCAATCTGTTGGCAATATCTCCGATTCTCCGCCTGCGTCCAGAACGGCAAAGCGAAGCATAAAGTCTGTGTTTTATGAGTTACGCTTGTAGCCGTGACATCATGATTACTCCAACTGCCAATTTACACGAAGCAACTGGAATTTACTGCAAGTAGTTTTGTTACAGTATTACTTTCTAAAGTTTGTGACGTAAACAGGTAGTAAATTTCATTTCCTCATATAAACTTTACTCTTGCACGGTAGTGTCTCTGTTGTTCTTTAAGGTGTGAGCCGTTCAGAAATCTTTTTCTTGGTTTTATGAAAACGCATAATAATTTAGCAGATTTCTACAAAATGAGAGTCAACTTCTGAAGCACAACTGACCTCCAGCTGCTTGACTTTGTTCTCCAGTCGGACTGTTTTCTCCTCTCTGTTAACCAGCTGTAGCTTCACATCTTCCAACTCCTCATTCACCCTCTGGAGGAGAATAAAGTTAGTGAATTAATGTGCTCAAAATTACAAAATGTTAAACATCAGCTGTCTTTATTAAGACAGTTGAAAGCACAACTAACAAAGAATAATTTTCATTTAGTTAAGTAGTAACATTAACATTAATTTCAAACAAGTGACAATAAATTACTAAATATATTCCAATAGGGTGTCTCTAAAAAAATTATTCTAACCTGATGAACATTTTAAATTTTTCACCATTAAATGAGAAACTTATGTGCAGCTTAAAACAAGGAAACCCCACAAAACTTAAAAAATGATGTGCATTTGTGCTGCACTTTTTTTTGCCCGTTCTTTTATTGTCAATAGCTTTGACTCATGCAGACTGGATCGGCTGGAGTCTCTGATATTTTCAGTTTTCAAGTGCCACAGAATTGTAGTTAAAGGATGAATACAAATGCAAACCACATTAGACTCCAGTTTGGAAACATGTTTCTTTTTCCTTTCTTCTCTCAGTTGTTTACTGGTTTGCGTGGATTCTAGCAGATGACACACTAAAATATATCGGTTGTAGACGGAACTGAAAAAGATAAGGGTATAAATAAATCTGCTATGTTTATTTATTTTTTTTAAATCGGTAGAATTATTCCACTGTTAAAATCTTCCTCGTCTTTTTTTTTTTTTTTTTTTTTGAAACATTGCAAACAGATTTAGGAAGAAAAGTTCACGTTTCACAGATGGCGGCGGATCGTTCTTGGTGTAACAAGAACATCACTGGATAAATAATCTAATAACGAGACTCGTCAGGCAGAATCTGGCAGGTCTTTAGATGCTGCAAAATGTTGAAGATATAAAAGTATCCAGTAACCTCTAACTACTTTTAAGAGAACTATTTTAAATACTTCCTCGTTTCTTGCTTATTGTGCATTTCAACTTCCTCAGTGATTCAACTGAATATGCTGCTCAGCACCGATTATTGACCTTCAAAATGTATTCCTGGTTAATGTATGGATGCAATTCTTCTCAAACACAAAAGAAACAAGAGAAAGTCACTAATGCATACCGCACTCCGTTTCAGTGTCTGACCTGGATCTGGTTTTCATGGTCCGTGGCTTGACTGCTGAGCTGGAGCCGTAGGGCCTGAATCTCTTCCTGGCTCGTCTTCTGTCCGGTCTCTGCCTCCTGCTGGGCTTCGCTCAGCTCCGTCTGGAGCTTCTGCCTGAGCAACAACAGATCCTCTTTGTCACGGAGTTGAGAGCAGAGCTCTTGGTTCTCCTGACGCAGGTGCTCCATGCAGGCGTTGAGCCTCTCCGCCTCCTGGGCCGCTGCCTCCTCCAGGTCCTGTAGTCGTGACGACAGGCCTTCCCAGCGCAGCCGAGCCTCCTCATTTTGAGCGGTCAGCATGCAGACGTGCACGCCGAGTTCTGCCATTTCTGTGTTGGCTCTGTGAAGGGCCTCCTGTGAGTCGCTGTTCTCCAGACGCAACGCTTCACAGCGCAGCTTCAGTCTGTCCAGCTCCTCTCTAGAGGCCGTTACCTCCGCGGCCAGCCCCACGCGGGCCTGTGCCTCGACATCGCGCTCCCGCACGAGGGCCTCCTCGCGCTCTCGAGATCTCAGAATCTCATCCACGTGCCGCCGGTTGAGCTCCTCCACCTGCGCCTTCAGCTGATCTGATAAAACGCGGAGATCCTCTCGGGAGGCCGCCGTCACCTCCTGCTGAGCCTGGGCCTTCAGCTTGTCCTCGTTTGCCACCAGCAGCTGCGCCCTGAGCTCCACCACCTCTTCTCGGAGCCTGGTCCCCTCCTTTTGGTTGAGCTCCAACTGGGCCTCAGCGAAGACCAGCCTGATTGGGGCCTCTTTGGTGTCCAACGAGGAGGCTTGATGTTCATCTTGAAGCTTTTGTGTTTTTTCATTGCTTTCCGCTGCTCCTTTTTCACGGTGCGAGGTCCCGCTCTCCAGCTCGCCCACTCGAGCCTGGAGGAGCGAACAGCTCACAGCCTGGGCTCTCAGGTTGGCCTCGGCTTCATGGAGCTTTTCAAGCAACTCCGCTTGGCCTCTTTGGGACCCCGTGAGGTTGTTTGCCAGCATGTCAGCTTTTGCATTGAGAAAGTCCAACTCCTGTTGAGTTGTAGTTAATTGCCTCTTCATTGAGGAATGAGTATTTAAAAGCTCTCCATTTTCCTGCTGTAACTTTTTCACTTGAGCATCTAACTCATCATTCTGGAGCAACATCTTTTGGAGAGTCTCTTCAAGTTGCAGGTTTTCATCTAAAAGCTTCTTCTCCCTGTCTTCAACGGTCATCGTTGCAGCTTCTACTCTACCCTTTAGCTGCTTCTCAGAGGCTTTTAAAGCAGCCAGCTGGTCCAGCAGGGCAGCCCTGGCTGCAGTCAACTCTGAAACATTTGCCTCAGCCCTCCTGACTGTTTGGAGAAGCTCTTTGTTTATTTCCATTAGATGACTGCATTGGTTTTTGTGGTCCACGTGATTTTCAGTATCACTACAGATGGAATTACTATCATCAGTTTGGAGGCACAAAGACTCTGCGTCAGCATTTAGCTTCTCTAACTGTTCCTCCAAATGCTTTATTCTTTCTGAGTGAGCAGCTAGGTCTTTCTCTCTAGTTTTTAGAGTTTTCCTTAACTCCAACATCTGACCCTCCAGTTCCTCATAGCTCATACCACATCTTTGTTCTACCTCTTCTTGCAACCTTTTTCGCAGTTCCTCTGCCTGGCGCTCCCTGCTCTCCAGAGAGGCTTGCACGTCCTGCAGCTGGGCTCTCAGGTTTCCGGTCTCCTTCTCTTTCAAAGTCAGCGCCCCCTGAATTCGACCAACTGCACTCTGTAGTTCCTCCAGCCGTGCAAGAGCCTCCTCTCGTTCGACGTGCGCTCTGGCTTTGACTTCGTCAAGCTTCTCCTCGGTATTCCTCAACTTTTCTTCCCTGAGTTTCAGATCCTGAGACAAATGTTCAGAGTGTCTGGCTGTTTCCTCTGCCTCTCTTTTTGCCTCCATCCGCTCCTCCTCTGCAGTCTTAAGTCTTTCTAAGAGTTCTTGGATCTTCCAGGCTGTGTCACAGTAGCTGGCTGTTTGTTGTCCCCTTTCATTAAGAGACTCATCCAATTTAGAAAGGAGCTCCATGTTTTTGCTCTCGGCGGCTCTGAGTCTCTCTTGTAAATCTTTCTGACTCTGGACTCGATTCAGTCTGTCTTCATTACCGGTTTCTGAGTTACACCTGGCAAGGACCGACGCTGAATTGCCGGACGTCTGAGCCGATAACTGACCTTGAAGGTCTTTGACGACACCTTTCAGCTCAGCAGCCTCCTTGCTCAACTCCTGCACATGTACCAGAAGCTGCTGCTGTCTGAGCTCGGACTGGTCAAGTTCGATGCGCAGATTTTCGGCAATGTTGCAGGAAGGATGTTCTCCCAAATCTCCAAGTTCTCCAAGCAGACTGTGACTTACGTCTGGGACCTGAAGGCACTCATGCACCTACTCAGAACATTGAGATGGAGAAAAGAAATCTCTTGTTAAATGCTGTAAAAATAAAAGAAAAACGGTTATATTTGACCAGATATTTGATTCCAGTTTTGTTCATTAATGGGAAACAAAATGAAATACCTGGGAATGTGAAATGTTGCCGACCAGACTGTTGATGCTGGAACAGCGACTTGGAGGCTTCCACAAGAGATTTTGTGAAGCAGCTCCTAAGGTTCTCCTTCACATAAAAACAGGGAAAAAAAACCTGATGATTACTTTTAGAAAGATAAGCGAAGTTTAACTCTTTGTCTTAAATACACTTCTAAATAAACCACCAGGCTAGACACTTCAAATACACATTTCAAATACAAAGTACTCCATGTCCTAAATTTTAAGTGACCAAAAAAAGTGCACAGTATTTCAACTGCAAAAGTAGGTAATTTGTATGTGTCCATTAATTTCTAGAAAACTCCTGAGTTATTTCAGAGTTACTTATTAATGTTGTATTAATGTCATTTTATCCTACTACCACAGAGGAAACCAGCCTGCAGATTATGTTTTCTGCACAACAAGTGCAATGCAAAGCAACGGATGCAGTGATCAAAATAATTTCACCTCTGGATTCTAGAGCATAATAAAATCATATTTCTCGACTTGTTAATCCCATTAAATAGGTGATGGTGGAACATTATTATCCTTTGGCAGCGTAAGTGCAAAGCAGATACGAAACAAAATGAATGGTGTAGTAGGTTAACCTAAATCGCCACAATGATTCAGTTTCTTGCAGAAGAAATGAACTGGAATTTGAACAGCTGCTTGTTTTCAAAGCTAGCATGAGAGTGGAAGCCAGTAAGAAAACTTCCCCAACTACCACTACAACTACCATCAAGAGGTGTTCAAGTTGTATACAAGAAACAACAATCAGAACCGAAAACTTGTTGTCAACCACTTATGAAAATGTAAAAGCAGAAATTGCCTAGTAAACTGCAGACAGAGTCATCTGAAGAAATATATGCAAAGAAAATGTTTGTGAATCCTTTAAATCATTGGTGAACCCATCTTACAGGTTTTAGCTTTGTTTGCCCTTAACTATATCTTAACATTAACTACATTGTAAAGCAAAATATGACCACTTTAAAAACTTATCACTGACTGCAAAATAGGAGAAATAATTCAATAAAGGTGCAAACAAGAGAAACAAAGATCAGGGCTTAAGTACAATGCGAGCACTCAGACAACAGGGGACATGTGGATTTGCTAAATGACTGGAAATTTGTGTTGTACTGTGAAATACTGGTGAAATAGTCTGTAATTCACCAAGAGTTTTCATTTGTTCCAATAAAGCGAAATGCAATTTCCCAATACTTCCAGGTCTTGCACAGTTAACTGTAATGATTCTTTTTAAACATCTTAAACTAACAATGTAGAAGTATTAATAAACTCAAGATGAGCAAACGTATTTTTGCTTTTCCCTACATGAAGCTTTCTCACTACTAGCTTCTAGCAACAAAAGCTTCACCAAACAAATGTAATGTATGCAAATGTAGATGTAAGCGATACCTTGCAAAGGAAGGCCAATCTGCATCGAGGTCGTAACCTCTGGCAGCCACGTCAAATTGGATCTGGTTCAGCTCATAAAGGTCGTTGATTATTTCAGCTGTGATGTAGGACTTGAGGAAGGGACTCCGGGCATAATACCAGTCACTGCATTTCCAGGACACGAATGAAGATAAGTGAAGTAATATGTAGGATGCACACAATTACTTTCTAGTACCAACATGATGTTATCATTCCTGGTAAAGCAATATGCTTTATGCTACTCAGCTAGGAAAACAAACAAAAACAATTGAATGAAAGTGAGCTGTCACTGGAACACATGAGAAAACATCAAACATAGAGATATGAAAAATATCCTCATTCAAATCATGGTGGCACATCAAAATAGACATTTTAGAAATGCTTTCTTTACTCATGTAGTTTTCAATCTGTTGCAAGGATCACACCAGAGACACTTGTGGTTTTAGTGGCATCCTGAGGATATTATAGTGTAAAGATAAATGCAAATTAATTGCTAGGCTCTTGCAGATAAAAGGAAAAGCTGTTGAAGCACATTGCTATTGTCAACAACACTTAAAAGAGAAGTGCGCTGAAGTTTCACTGCTTCAGGAAACAGGAACAAACACCGCTGGCTGCATATGCTGCATTTCATGTACCTGTTTTGCCATTGTCCCTACAAAAGGAATTCTGAATTACTGAATTACTTAACAGGCATTTCTTTCAACTAAAATGCAAACACATAAGAAAGTGTAACAGCGCAACAAAAATCATCCTAAAAAGATACTATACACCACCCAGTCGATTAAAAGGTCAAATGTAAATAAAACAACTTCAAGTTTAAAGGAAGCCAGGAACTGAGAATGTATACTGGGATGTAAGGTTAAGGTTGTGTTGTCATAAAAAACAGAAACAAAACGTAAAATTGGGAATGGAAAGTAAACAGTTCCCGAGAATGAACCTAGAAACTCAGTGCGACCCAGGCCCCGCCTTAATGGAGAAAAACCACACTAAGTAACAACAGGTCCAAGGCGATAAACAGCAGCACAGCATTTAAGACTTATCTGACCTTGTAACCTTCTGATTAATGAAACACTGCTGCAGAGTGTCTGCAAGACGCTGGTGGACAAGGGAGTAACGGATGAAGGCCCGTCCTTTTCCCAGCGATGTCTTCAACTGAGAAAATAAAAACATGCATTTTATTATGCAACCACAGATACACAACCAAGGGACACATCAGACAGGACAGGGAACAGGTTACGGAGACGTTTAAGACAGAACCTGAGCTATTTTGCATTGAACCTAAAAGAAAATTGCAGTGGCAACCAGAGTTTAGACCGGGCCAAAAAGTCCAACCCGACTCTCAAGCACGTACTTTAGGAAATCTGAATGCAAATGAACAATTCTCTTCTCTTTTTTAATCTCTAAAACATTTAGAAAACATGTTTCTCTTGCTTCTACGTTACATTTATGCACTATTTTGTATTTGTGTATCAAATCCAAATAAAACACTAATGTTTGTGGTTGTAATCTGGCAGAATATTACATTCAAGAGCATCGGAAACTTTTCCAAGGCACTACATTTTTTTAACACCTGACATTCTTTTGGTTAATATCAATAAATGAGATTTTGTATTTGATGAAAATTTAAACAAAGAGAAAATAGCCCATAAAAAACTATTGTCAGCTGATGAAAGACTTTACGTTTTTTCCTGCATTTGTGATGCATGCAATGTCTACAAAACATAGAATTCCAACTGGGAATTATTTGCTTTATAACTGATCAACTGCAGAAATTGTTCCCTTGTAAATTTTCTCATAAAATCATTTATCTTTTAACCATACAGTACACAGAAGTAAGCATGCAATCTATGTTAAATAAAAGACTCTGAAAGCATTAGCAGATGGAAGGATCTTAAGTAAGACGACGGATACAACAATCTAGCAGACGGACACCAGCTGGAGTTCTTGGACTTGTTCAGAGTTCGCAATCAAAAAGTAAAACTGAAGTAAGAAATCTAAAAGCCCACAAGAATTTATTAGTAATCACAGATCAAAAAGTATTTAGCTTTAGTGAAAAAAACACACACTGACCCGTGCAGATCTTTAATTCATATCTATGTGTTTTGATAATACATCAAACATATTTTTTTTTTAATGTGACATAATATCTGATCAAAATGCATGTTAGATTGTACGAAATAAACAATAAATGTAATGTGGTAACAACTTTTAATAGATTATGACTTGATGTTTCTCTGTGCACAGACTGAATCACACTGAATATTTTAGCAAGCAGGTGGACAAAACAAGCAATTTAGAAGGTTTAAATTGGAATGATGCATAATTGTTTTTTAAGCATCAGCAGCAGTTTAAATAAATGGCAATAAGCATAAAGCAAAGTTAAAAAAAAAAAAAACCTATGAAAGCAATTGCACCATAATCCTGACAAATAATATACATTATTTGTATATTATTTGCAGTGGCAAATATTAAAGAAATGTAATATTGAGCTATTTCAGTGCTTTTCAATTCCATTCCTCAACCTCCCCCCCTGCTCTGCATGTTTTAGATGTGGCTCTACTCCAGAACAGCTGATTCAAATGATTGCATGACCATCAAGTACTGCAGAGACCTGTTAATCGCCAAAATATTGAATCCAGGTGTGTGGCAGAAGGGAAACACCTAAAACATGCAGGGCAGGGGGGCGTGAGGACCGGAATTGAGAAACACTGAGCTATTTTAAAGTTGAAAACTCAACCTATCAGAAAAAAACATGCACATTCCACAATATGTCTTTAGCCAAATGATTAAGTAAATGATTAAGAGATTGTGTAGGTTGGTAATTCAGCAGTAGCACACCTCTAAGAAACAAAGTTGCCTTAGGTCACCAAAATAAATAAATAAAACAAATCTACAACTTGAATGTTTTAATAGTCATACAATGAATAATTTAAATACTGTAAAAAAAAAATAACAGTGTAATGCCAATATTAAAGCTCACCACAGTGACTTCCAAGCACAAAACATGAGAAAGGAAGAAATTGCAGAAAGATGTGAGAGTTGCAGCAACTAGCAGTATCTTCTAGTCCTCCTGACTAACAGAGGATTAGCTACATGATTAAACAGTCACTGTGTATCTGGACGAGCACATGTGACGCGTGCCGTGGCTGGACGGGGGCACAGACGCTGTGTGGATGTGCGTGTACGTACGTGTGTGTTGCATGGGAGGATTACCTCAGGGATGGATTTAACAGAACGGATGCCATCGTTAGCTCCTTTGATCTTAATCAGGCAGTCGCAGAAGTAATCCCAGTAGTCTTTTCTTTGGCCAAGAAAGGTTGTCTTCTCTTTCTGGTCAAACTGGGTCACATAAAACAGTAGAATGTTAAAATATCCTCAGTGTGAGATGGATTATCAAACAGCTCTGTGCTTTAAATGTGGACATTTAAAGCACATTTAAATTCTGTTTATATCAAGTCGATCCATGCATACCCTTTTTCCACTTCTATCCTTCGACATCATATACTGTAATTTTGTTGGCATTAAACAAACATATCACGTAATCGTGAATCCTGAAAAGTACAACCCAAATAATGTATATCCACATGTTTATCATTAGCTTATAACACAGGAAAGTTTATGATTTATGATGTATTTAGTACCATTCATAAGGACATAAGCTCTAAGTAGCTGCCCTGTTCCAGCTGAAGAAAAGTTTCCCACTTAATGACACTGCCATCACCATGTTATATGGTGGAGATGCTACTTTTTTTTCTTTTCTGTCAAATAGCATTTTGAATGTAGGCAAGACATATTGGTTTTGGTCAATTATGAGTTTTTTAGTTTCCTATTAAACTCTAGTTTTAGTTTTCAAAAGGGTGTCCATGCTTTTACCCGTCACTGTACATAATACAGAAAATGAGGAACTTGGATCTGCATGATTGGAAAAGCCAAAATCATATTGGCTGCTGTCTTTTACAAATGAAAATATTTCTTTAGCATGTCAAGATGATTGATCAATCTCACAAATAAGTTAAAAATGGTATCAAAACAGAACTGTAACAATTGTTTCCTCCGTAATGGTTGTGGGCAATCATTGTATTGTCTCATGTTTAGATCCCAATCTGAAATATTTCTGTCCGTTACACTGTAAACAGTTGACATGTCTGTAGTTTAAGCTAAATTTTAATCAACAAAACTTAAAATTCAGAGACATAAAACCCCTCTTATATGTTCTTAGAATAACTAAAAGTCCTGAAAAACTCATTGGGGTCACTTTAAGAATTACAACAATGTCTGTAGGGGTCTCCAGATTTTGTAGTTTTTTTTTTTGTTTGTTTTTTTTTTATTACTCGGATCATTTAATAGAGAAACTTAAAACAAATCAATACGTGCTATATTGTGGTAGAGACACCTTACCTGCAAAAGGTATTCAAGCTTATAGAAGAACTTGTGCAGATTAGCACTGTCATCTGTTATAGGTTCATTACACTCCTTGTGTTCTTTAGTCAACTCCATCACAGCATCTGTGTTAAAACAGTAAGAGCTGAATT
Source organism: Poecilia latipinna (assembly GCF_001443285.1). NCBI lineage: Eukaryota > Metazoa > Chordata > Actinopteri > Cyprinodontiformes > Poeciliidae > Poecilia > Poecilia latipinna. The sequence goes on along the minus strand of NW_015113670.1, from coordinate 99,238 downwards.
ACCATATACCAATAAAAAATAAGATTTAAAGAGAAAAAAAAATTGAGCAATTCCATTTTATTTTTAATTCTGCAGATTAAAAGACATAAAAGACAAAAACAAAACCTGCTGCAGGTTCATTAATACATACAACACCTGTAAATCCAAAAGAAAACAAAATTTAAAATGATCCCTAATTATGCAGCAAAGCAGTATGTTTATAACCTCTGTTTGACTTTAACACTATGAAAAGAGCATTGAAGCTCATGTTGCTGTTGGTTTATCCATGTGCAAATTAGAAAAGGTAAAAGGACTCAGTAATGATGAACTGAATGATCAAGCGGGAATTTTTTTTTTTTTTTTTTTGTTTTTTGAAAACG
>NW_015113670.1:84562-95827 GCF_001443285.1 Poecilia latipinna | reverse complement strand
TTTTTTCTTTTTTAAATTAGAAAAAGGAAAAGGGCTCAAGTATGATGAACTGAATGATCAAGGGGGAATTTTTTTTTTTTTTTTTTCTGTGTCTGAAATGCCCATTACTGATCTTTGGCCAATTGACTGCTCCACCTTCAACAAAAACCCTATTCTTCAAACCTTAAGCAACACATTATTTGATACACATGCTATTAGCCAATACATTCTTCAACTGGGAAAACCTGCAACACTACAATCACTTAGATTTTATTTTGACAACTGCCATGGACTAAATTTGCTTTCGTAGCCCATTAATAATAATACTAATCTGCCAATTAGAAGGAGTACTACTGTTTTGTAGTAGTCTTCTTGTATAAATGTAAACATTCGTACATGTACTTGTTCGTGTACGAATATGTCAAGGAACATGAAACCATATTAGAGATGCTTATTAAGCCTCTCAATGCAAAAATATGTCATCTGAAGGAAACAAGCTCAATCCACAAAGATGCCATGCAAAATAACCCAAACCTTCTACCAGAATTAAACACCACATAACAACATCCTCTGTCCTCAATGTCACTGGCTAGAGCTGTTTCTAAGGCAGAAGGGGAAATTACTACATTATAATTACAATTGGATAAAAACTTACACAACTTAATATAAATCTGTCTATATGCTTGTATTTTATTAAAATGATCAGAATATCAATTTCTGGCAATGACTTTAATCTATTTTTGTATTTTTCTGAGGATGACGTATTTTGTTCAATTGACATATCAAACAGTCGTATTTGTAATATGTGTGTGTGAATATATTAATTACCGTGTAGATCTCTGATTATCCTTTGCAGCTGTTTATCTCCAACCGATGAAGAGGAGGCCATTGTGAGGGGATAAGGCTGGCAGACAGGGACTTCATAAGGAATAAAAAAAAAACATATTCAGGCTCCTTTATTGCGGCTCACAGTCGGAATTAATGTAATGCTTTCCCACTCGAAAATCTGAATGTCATCTCTGACATTCAGTGTGTTCACTACAGATTAAACAAACATTTAAGAAATATATATCCACAGATTTATGTGCATTGGGATGCTGTAGCTGAGCAAAGTTAGCAAAGTCCTCCTGCTGTTGGGAGGCAGAAAAACAACGACGACAGCTGACCGAATCTCACTGTGTGTTGATCTTATCACATAACACTGGTACACAATTTAACGTGATTTGAAATCAGAATAATGCCTGATAACACTAATGAACAGCTTTGAAACGCAACATAAACATCGACTAGTCAGAGCTGTGTCTGAGCATGCACCTGCTCCAAGCTATCAACTTCCTGCTGATTTTATCAACATTTCCGTAATTTGTGTCATTAGTTAAACTAAAATGATCAAAATGACGCATTCTCAATAAAAATACAACAATATAAAATAAATACCCGATAAGTAGAACTGTCCGCAACGTCTAGTTTCTTGTTGATTCAGCCAAAACAAAACCTTGCTGGCTCTGCAGGCGGGCTCAAGAATTACTGACAGACTGATTGACCAATCAGCTCAATGGAATTGTAGTTTGGCTGAGAGGCATACATGATTGCAGAAAATTCTTTATTTATTTATTTATTTATTTATTTATTTATTTATTTATTTATTTATTTATTTATTTATTTTATTTATTGAACCATTAGAATCCACAAAAGGTTGAAAAAGAGAATATATAAGTGTTATTTGGCAAAACACAGAACTAAATAAATGACTATAGAAGCCTGAAAAAATAATTCAAACTAAATATTTTATTACCACTAATAATAATAATAATAATAATAATAATAATAATAATAATAATAATAATAATAATAATAATAATAATAATAATAATAAAGCTGTATGTAGCCCTTCTTTTCAGCAGGGCTTCATTAAAAATATTTATGTCTCAGTAAAATACACAGCAGGTCTGGAAACTAAAGACTAACTACTGGAAGTCATTCACAACTGAATAGTGTTTTTATTTTTTTCTGTTCTGAAATGATACAGGTAACAAAGAAAATGTGTGGTTTCTGTTCCTCTTTGATTTCTACTTAAGGTGAGACCTACTGCCCAGTTCTTCACTGCTTTTGGTCCCAACAATCCTTTGCATCATTGTGCAGGTGCAGTATGTTTCTTTATATTATTCATGTTTTTTCCTCTTTTATATTTGTAAGATTAAGGGTTACATTTTTATGCATTTTAATTGCAATACTTTAGGTATCAGCAAGTGAAATTCAAGTTGTCCTGAAAATGTTGAAAATGAAAGACTTGATTTTTATCTATTGCATTACTTTTCCATATAAATAAAATGTATTCAGCCAAATATGTTAAATAGGTAAACTGTGTTTAAGCAGTAAAACATTTCTTGGCTCTGACTTGTGTATTAACTAACTCGTGAGATATGACAGTAGCCAGTTTAATTTTCACACTTCCACCCATCTACTGAGCAAAACTATATAATGTCGATATTATAGATAAATACATTATAATATTTTGCTTTTCTACACACAGCCATTTACAAATCCCTTTCATTTAAGTTTATATGAGACCTCATTTCTATGCGCTGTCAGGGTTTGAAATGAGTCAAATTCATTGTTTGTGTTTCACAGTGATTATGATCTCAAAGCAAAACAAGTCTAAAAGAAAAAAAAAAACATTAGCCTCTCTCTAATTTGTTTACTTCTACATAGACAATAGTGCAGAAAAAAACATCCAGATCTCACCTCTACCGTGTAGAAGCATAGTCCATTTCTTACTTAGTATATTGGAGAGATTCAGACATTAGTGAGAGAAAGAAAGTTCCACATACTAGTTTACATAGAAACAAACAAGCGAATGAAAAAGATACCACAAATTATAAAAGGAAAATCAAATTTTAATTATCTAACAAATCTTTTTGTGTATTTAGACTCCTTACCTGCTGGAGGAAGATGGCCACATATGAATACTTCATGGAGAGCGAAAATGGAAGCCTTTATGAATATACCACTGATTACGAGGATCAAATATGCAACCAGACAAGTGTGATTGAATTTGGAGCCACGTTGACTGTGTCTTTTTTCTCTTTCGTGATATTATTCAGTCTTTTTGGCAACATTCTTGTTCTTGTAATTCTGTTCAAGTACGAGAATGTCAAATCCATCACCAATACACTTATCCTGAACTTGGCTGTGTCAGATCTCTTCTTCACCTTAGGGCTACCCTTTTGGGCTTACTACTACATCCATGGATGGACATTAGGAGAGCCTGCATGCCAAGTCGTCAACTTTATTTTCTATGTTGGCTTCTACAGCAGCGGTTTCTTCCTCATCCTGATGACAATTCACCGCTACATAGCTGTCATAAATCCTCTGTCTAGCATTGTATCAACTACAGGCCCTTCTGGGATTTTCACAAGTTTCATCGTTTGGTTTATTAGTATCTTGGCAGCCAGTCCCGTCTTCATCTACATCAAAGTAAAAGATGATGATGGCTCAAGTCAAACATTCAAGAAATATTGTGGATATGGGGACTCCTTTTCTTCAAAGTTGGGAATCTATGAACAAAATGTTCTCTTTGTCCTAACAGCCTACGTGTTCGTGTTTTGCTATTCTCAGATCATTTACAGGTTGCTGCGTCCGACTGCCCAAAGAAGAAGAAACAAAACTGTCAAACTTATTTTCGTTCTTATGGTTGTCTTCTTCTTGGGGTGGGCACCTTATAATGTTGTAATGTTTCTAAGGTCATTTGCTTATGGGAACCCACCAAATACATCTGATGATTCTGAAATCAAAGCAATTTGTGAACAACACATAATCATGGAATATGCCATCTCCATCACCCGACTCCCTGCCTTTTCGCATTGCTGCCTCAACCCTGTGTTTTACGTGTTTGCAGGAGTTAAATTCAAAACCCATTTAAAAAAACTGCTGCAGAACTTGGGTCATAGAAACAACAGCATCTCCAACAGAGTGAGCAGGATCACAATCACGTCTGTAACCAGCAACGAAGTATCCACGTAACTACAGAAATATACCAATTTATGGATTGGTATTTGAAAGCATGAAACCTCCATTTAAATTCAAATCAAATTTAAGTAATACTTTTTTATTTTGCAGCTCTTACATAGAGGGAAAATACAATATTTGTTTTTAATTTCAGACATAGTGGAAACTGTTTGTGCCTCTAAGATTTAACAACTGGACTTTTTTTATTATTGAAGACTCCTCAATATGTAAATGATCCTAGCTATTACAAGCTAAACTTAAATGCTTTTAATGAGTCTTTGTCCAATTAATCCATACTAAATATTTTTAAATGCACCTCTAATTTTTTTGTCTACTTGTACTGTGACATGTAATAGAAAAGGTTTGGAAGGGAATATGTGGTAAAATAAAATGGGTTTATTACATAAAAAAAAAATTCCATCAGTTTTTATTAAGTGATTCTTTGTTACTATTTAATCAAGCTATTAACTACTTGATGATGTTCTTAGATGGATGAAAAGTTGTTGTAATGTAAATAAGCAATGGTTGGTTTCATGTACCTGTAAACTGCTTTGTTTTAGTTTTTTCATAGTGCACTTGTACCATACATTTAGAGTATTTTGTTCATTCTGTGATGTAAACTGATGTTAGTCACCTTAACTGTACAAACGTTTGTATAAACTATGACAGAAACAAGGAAGTTGAACAAGAATGAAGCTGAATCAGAAGATTCTGTCCACCTGATGCGAAATTCCCATATACATATATATATGTGTATACTTTCTAATTATTGTATTACTGATCTCTTGTTGAAGTTCAAATTAAATAAAACTGTTGGTAATCTTGCCTCCTGTAATTTGTATTCTGCACAAGCAGATCTTATGATGATTGTTTCAACATATGATAGAATTTTTATTACATCAACACTAATTTAGTATTAAACAGAGCAATAACAGAATTATATGAATTATATTATATGAATCCTATTATATTAGATCACTGGTCAATTTACTTTAAACACCAAGGAAGATGTTTCCTGATAGATACACCATTCCACTAGATGCCATGTCAAAAAGTGGCTTTTTGGTATCTACCAGACCAGAACAGCTGCATATTCAGTTAAAATCCCAAAATTTTAATATGACAAATGAGACAAATAAGTAATTTAAAACTTTTTGCACTCGTCAAATTATAATAACTGACATTTATTCAGCAAAATTCAACTTAAAAATAAGCAGTACGTAGGAAAAAAGTAGAAAACCACCATAAAGGTGTAATTGCCAGGTGGACAAGTCAAAATCAGTCTTGTTCAAACTGTGGTACCTGGACCAATGGTGGTCCGCGGGCGCCCCCTAGTGGTCCTTACTGAACTCCATGTAAGCGATCGTTATTTCTTGTGACGTCAGCTCAAAGTGCGACGCGTTAATCAAAGAATTGTGTTTCAAAGAAATAATGGATAAGATAAGTGGTTTAAAACCGAGTCACTCAAAAGAAAAACTGAAGATATCGGTGGAAATAAACGCCAGGACAATTTATATGACCGGAGGAAGCTAATATCTGCCGAGATGTGTCGCTCACTATTCGATTCTTTTGAACGGCACTTTGCTGGACTCAGTTAGTGAGAACTGTTCTTTTGTTGTTTTTTTACGACTTTGCTTAATTATAATGCTCTGCTCGCACTTCAACATCTATTGTTGTTTTTACTGATTATTTAATTAAAATGTTTAAATTAAGAGCCTAATATTTCAACAGTATTATGTATGTTAGTTTATCTAATTTCTTTATTTACTATTTTAATTTTTTTTTAGTCCATAGACGTGAATGATTAATTATTATTAATGTCTATGGTTTAGTCCAGAAGTTGTTTCTCCTGACATTTATTAGTGTATCACTGCTCTTGACGGCTGATGGTTACCATAGCAACAAATAACTGACAGCTCGTCACCTTTTTCTGTCGCAGTCCATAACTGCGGTATGTATTAGGAGCAGCTCTGTGTTTTCTTTACAAGTATTCGATTTCAACAAATCATACAAAATGTTGCAGGAGTAATTTTGCTATGTTCTGTATATGTTTTTAACTCTTACCGTTATGCGTGTTAGCTATGTTTAATTTTAGAACTGTTAAGTGCTACTACTTTTAACTGCTGTCAACTCCTGCCAAATGCTGTAAAAAGTTGCGTTATTGCTGGGGCAATTTCAAGTTAGGTGGTCCGTGAGTGTTTGCTAAATAGCTTTAGTGTTCCTCAGCCAGAAAAAAGTTTCGGAAACACTGCTTTAAAACATTTTTTCGTTTGTTTACAGCACCTTTGGATTCATTTTCAGCCACAGTGATGTTGCATTCACTGTTCAAGCTACCACGTTGGATAGTTGGACTGAAGATGGCAGCACCTGTCTGAGGTAATGTTAGTATGAAGTGACGTCTCATTTCTTTCTCTTGTCAAAACTGGTATAGAAACAAAATATATTTTTGGAGAGATTTCTAGATAAATTCAAAACCGAGTTGGACAATGTTTGATACTTTAAGAAATGTTGGGTTTTTGTCATAAAAGTTATTCAGACAAAGGAAATCAAGATTAAAATAATAGATAAAAACAAAAGCCAAGCAACACGTTATTAAGCAGCAAATAAAATATCATAGAAACAATGGTTAATTAAAATAAAAAGGTGTACAAATTATAGTGCAAAGTAGCAAGTAATGCAGCTGAAGAAGGGCAATCTTTAACTATTAATTGGGTTTGTACAGCAAGTTGTAAGGATGAAATAAAGTCTCAAATGTAAGAAAATCTGCATTTTAAATGGAAAAGGTAGTCATTTGTTTTAGTTTTGAAAAATCATTAGTAGTCAGAATTGGTCCACAATAAAATCTGACTTAATTTGAAGCAGAAAAGGGAAGTTTTTGTCCTCATTTTTACTTTTTCTTTGACATGCAGATGAGAACTGGCAGTGTGTCTGTGATAAGTATTTTATTTTATTTTTTTAAAGTTTTTTGTAACTGATCTGGAATTAGGTGCCATAAAAATGAATGAATGAAATTATACTTGGTCTTTATTAGAAATCTCAAAGTCCTAAACTTGCGCTCATGTTCCTTAGATAATCAGCACCCCCAACAGCACAGATAAAGAAGAGGACATCTTAAATCTCATCCAAAATATGACTTGTCAGATTTTTGACTTTTCAACAATTAATGGAGCCGTATTCATCACAATCTTCATCATCAGCATCATCGTCAATGTCCTCCTCCTATGTATTCTGTTTATTTTTGAAAAACATAATCTCTTCACATATATCTTCATCATAAACCTTGTTTGTTCTGATTTGACCTTCGCTGCCTCAGTCCCCTTCTGGGTTGTCTACCACCTTCACTACATCATCTGCTGGGGACCCTACAAGATTATATTTGTCATTCAGTCCAAAAACTGTAAAGAACTGCAGCAGATCAATATTGCCTACAATATCTGTCGAATGCTTGCCTTTTCCCACTGTTGGATAAACACTCTTCAATGTATGCTCACTCAAAATATATGAAACCATTTCATATTTTGCACTACCAAGTTGCTAGGACTAACAGAGAGAGGCGGGGGCCAGTCTTATATTCAGAATGTCAGTGCATCTCACAGTTCAGGTCCTTCAGCAACATTGCTGAAATTCAAGAGTACTAGTTGTAGTACAAGAATATAGTATCTAGTATAATATGGATATTACTCCAAATAGATTGGCATGAGATGACTTACCTCTCTGAAATAGTTGGAAGTATTAACAAAGAAAAGAAAAAAAGTTTTTGGCACCAAAACTGTTTATGCATGTGGATGCTGGGAACAAATGGATCAGAAAATTCAATTTAGCAAAATATCTGTTTAAGTGTGAAAATGATCTTAGTCAGCTTTTTGTATGTTCAACCTGTTATTTTTCATTTTATTTCCTTTTCTTATTTTGTTTTACAAATGATGAGGAATACGTGTACTGTAAATGTGAATGATGAAACAGGACAAAAAGCACTGTTAGAAACAAGAAGAGTTGATTAGGCAATACCAAGAACAGCTCTATAAAGAGGGGAAGACAAATTTGTCATTTATTTGAAAGGTTTTATATTTTTTAAATGTATAAATTGGTTTTATTTTTTGTTTCTGATGGACTTTTAGTCATTTGAAACAACTGCTAAATTAACTATGTACTGAGTTATGCTGAGTTGCTGTTGCTGCTTCAGTGTAGTTTTGTTTATTTTGTACCCGTTACGGTTTTTGGAGTTCTTTTGTGGGTGTTCTGCTTGAGTAAATAAAACATTTCAGCTTGAAAAAACACCATATTGTTATGCTTTTCTTTGTATTTTTCTTTAATAAGTGGAAACTTGCTGGCCTAAAACTGTCAGTGTTAGGATCTGTGTAGTTTCTGTCTGTCTAGTCCTGTTTTCCCCTGAGTCTGTCTCGATTGATCCCAGCTGTGTGTCGTTCCTGTGATTACCCTCCCAGTGTATTTAGTCCCACCTGTTGTCAGTGTTCTTTGTCGGATCGTCGTCGTGTCTCACGTCTGTGTTCTGTTCCTGTGCTACCAGTGATTTTCTGTTCCTCCTGGTTTTTGTCATTATCATCTCTTATCATGACTACCTGGGATTACCGGCGTCTCTCTCACCACCAACAACCACACACCATGACAGAAAGTGGCGAACACTTGCAAACAGCTCTTCTTCCATGGTGATGATGTTTCTCATATTATTATTATTATTATTACTATTAGTATTTTCACAGTCATAAAAAAAACAAAAACTTTTTTCTAAAATCTAAAAGCATTGTTTGACTCCAGTGTTCTCATTGGTTCACTTTGGCCAAAAAGGTGTTTCAAATCTTCCCATTATTGGTTAAGCAAGCTTGCAATGACTTCTCATCTGGAAGGAAACAGGCTCTGCTGCATAACTATTCACGTCATCAGAGAGAAACAAAACACAAAAAGAGAAGTCAGTCCAGCCAAGTTAAAACCAAGTCTGATCACCTGCCAGATTCAGTTGCAATAAATATTTTGTTTTTGGGTTTTTTTGCCCCAAAGTCCTAGTAAATTATCCTGAACACTNATGTCAGCTAATATGGATGTTAAAAAGCTATTTATCAAGTATGTTGCAAAGTGTCTAATGTGCATAAATGAAAGGCAGCTTAGTAGAGCAAGACAAAAATTTGTAACATTACTTAATCTGAATGTTAAAAAATCCACCATGAAAAAAGTGAGAGGAACCATGTAAAGGTTTATGGCTGCTGGTTGTAATGCATTCGCAGGTCTAGCTCTGCTCCATCCTGTCCTGTTATTGGTGTATATCACTGTTGATTACAGACTTCATGAAAATCCTGATTTGAAATCTAAAATAGTTCATTGTTTTCTGGTTGGAGATCAAGTATCTTTTAGAAAGCTTTCACACCAGGCTTTCAGTGCGTTGTGTGTTCTGTTTTGTACCTCATTAGGTTTATGACATTTATGTGTTTGCAAACGTGTGACAGATGGTGACATCTAATCTACAAATTCTGAAAATTTATGGAAAACTATTCGGTAACACTTTATTTGAAGGGGGTTGAATAAGACTGTCATGACACTATAATAAACATGACATAACACCTGTCATGAACATGAATAAGCCTTCATGAATATTTATGACTGTTGTCATAAAGTGTCATTCGATAAATTATGACACTTTTAATACAAAGTTGACATTATTCAAAATGTCTTTGACAACTTCACATTAACCAATAAATCATTACTGTTTAAACTTTACCTTTAATAGCATAAAGTTACCTGATTTTTAAAGGGCAATCAGTAATACTTTTATAACAAATTTATATCAGTAATGATTTCTTGGTTAATGTCAAGTTGTCATAACAAAGACATTTTGAATAATGTCAACTTTGTATTAAAAGTCATAATTTACCGAATGACGCTTTATGACAACAGTCATAAATATTCATGAAGGCTTATTCATGTTCATGACAGGTGTTATGTCATGTTTATGACAGTCTTATTCAACCCCCTTCAAATAAAGTGTTACCAACTATTCTGCTAAAGTTCTGAGCACATCTTAGATTGCTCACCATGTCTTTATTCAGTAATACTAAATCTCTGTCTTTTCTGATGTTTTAGAGTATTAGATGTTTATCTGTCAAACGGAAGTCCACAGTTTCCAGGAAATTTAATTACTTGGACTCATAGTTCCACATTCAACAAAGTCATTACCAAACCCAGCGTTCCATGTAATCTCCACTTTCCATCGTGACAAATGAAAAAGTCTCACATTGAGTGTAGTTATTGCTGTATTCATAGGCACATTATCCATGCAACAAACCAAGAAAGACACTAATAGCTTTATGCGGCGCATCATTTATGCACAACGCAGCCTAATCTTGTATAATCCACCAGTTAATTGTTTCTGTAGCACTATAAATCCTGAAACACAAAAGGAGTCTGTCTAACCACACATGATGTTGCATGTTGACGTGTGTATTGTTATGATTCTAGAGGTTTTATGGGGGATTTTAAGCAGAATGTGTTTGTGGTGAGGTCCACCACACCTGATATCCATCATTAATCACCGTAGTGATTCAGCACAACTTTTTTTTATAGGCAACCAGTTACCCAGCACAGCACACTTAAACTGACAAAATGACCAAATGTGTTTCACCTAATAACTACACCGGTCATTTTACATTCCTTATTTAATCTACAATTCAGGATCAAATGTTTTTGGAAGGCACAGCTTTTTAAATACACTGTGGAGATTGACTGAATTGGCCCTGATTTTCTTAGTTTAGGTGATAAAGCAATACTTGCATGTGAAACTGGACTTATCCATCAATGTTTTCTGCCTCTGCAAAGGTCTAAAAATCAGCCACTGCTCCCTTCCGTTCTGCCTTTACAGAGATCTCACTGAAAACTCGCCCACTGAAAACTGGCACAAGTCTACGTCGCCCCATTGTTGCCAACTTTGTGAGTTTGTCACTATATTTAGATTGGGACATTGAAGATGTATTATGACCTTATAAGACCTGACAGTTTCACTAAGAAGATACGACCAAAGTCCAAATTGGCAGGTCAAGCTTTATAAAGATTTGCTAGAAAACTGCAATCAGTGTACCCCTAGTTAAATCACTAACAGTTTCCAAACAGACTTAGTGAAGTTTAGTAGGAGAAACCTTATTTAATGGATTGTGTTTCTAAGCAGTAAACTGGCAAACTGGCAGTAATGTGGAACTGCAGAAAAAAGCAAAAAAAGCAAAAATTTAATTGTTAATGCATGTCACCACGAGGAAAGCCTACTGAGTTTTGCTT
>NW_015113670.1:79181-79821 GCF_001443285.1 Poecilia latipinna | reverse complement strand
AAAATCATGGCAAAAGCAGTTGAACATGTTGGAAACTCTGGAGCAGTTTGTGTTTGAAGATTATTTTTAAGCCAGCCAGAATCCCTGGGTGGGAACTCGGCTGGCGTTCTGCCCGCCCGGAGTCGGACCCCGCCGTTACTGCTGCCCTGAGCCGCCGGAGATCCCAGCCCCTGGGTCACGCCGTTTCCGCCGCCCTGAGCCGCCGGAGATCCCGGTCCCTGGGTCACGCCGTTTCCGCCGCCCTGAGCCGCCGAAGATCCCGGTCCCTGGGTCACGCCGTCAACGCCGCCCTGAGCCGCCGAAGATCCCGGCCCCTGGGTCACGCCGTCAACGCCGCCCTGAGCCGCCGGAGATCCCGGTCCCTGGGCAAAGCCGTCGCCGCAGCCCTGAGCTGCCGGAGGTCCCGGCCCCTGGGTCACGCCGTCAACGCCGCCCTGAGCCGCCGGAGGTCCCGGCCCCTGGGCGAAACTCCCACTGCCTGCAGCTGCCTCCGGTCCCCGCACCGAGGCATCGTCTGTTCCCGCAGCCTCCACAGCGTCAGTCCCCGCTGCCTCCGGTCCCCGCACCGAGGCGGCGTTTGCTTCCGCCCCCAGAGTTTCCCCGAGTCTGCTCCGTGCGGGCAGTTCCCCGCTCCAGCGTT
>NW_015113670.1:43436-74238 GCF_001443285.1 Poecilia latipinna | reverse complement strand
AATTGCGTAGTGTGTCACGGGCAAAAGGTCAAAGGTAACAAGGTGACCGGAGGGCTAAAAACCCCAATAATTTTAGTACATGTTATGTGTCAGAAGAGGGCTTAGGAAATAATACAAAAATAAATAAATAAATAAATAAATAAATAAATAAAAAATTTGACCAGAAGGGCACTTGAGGGTAAGGAGTTAAAGGGGCAGGTGCTCAACCCCCCTCCCAAGCACGTGCTTGCAATGTGGTATAATTACTCAATATGAGTTTTCCAATAAATCTGTGTGAGGAATGATATGCTTTTCGGTGCCCCCTGGTTTACGCCCACCAGATTAGTTTAGTTAGTTAAAGACATCTTTAATGTTCACTTTTATGTAAACATCAAACAGGCATATAATGGATACTTTTACTACAAGAACTGAGAGATTATAAAATCTGAATAAAGCTGCCACGTAAACATGTGGTTTCTTCTTTACACCCTAATTCTATGTTTATGCCACCTGTGATGCGTCTGTAAGGTAGGCTCACCTCAACCTCTCTCATATTTTTCATGTTTTTTTCTTCTTCAGCTCCATCCATTTTTTTTCTCGTTTTTTTTTTTACCCCTTGTCCTCTTCTCCTGCATCCTCCCCCGTTCAGCCCGTGGTCTCTCTGGTATTAATCAAAACATCTCCATCTTGCCACAGGGGAAATCTCTATTGCAGCTCTTCACTTCATCTTGAATTAATGCAGGATGTCAGAGAAGGATGAGAAATTCTGAGCTGCCACGAATGGATAGTCAAGTCACGGAATAAGGATGCAGAGAGATGGAGATACAGTCAATTTTGCACATTAAGAATTTACAGTATTCTCCAGGTAGCATGGTGGTCTGCCATAAACGCATATACATGCAATTCAGCTTATGTCATGTACTACATAATGACATAGTGAGCACATACTGTACTTGAATTCATGTGTTTTTTATTATATTCAATTAAGGTGGACAGGTGAAAGAGGGGTATGTTTATAAAACCAGGAAAAGTGCAAGCTTGGCAAATTTATTCACACTGTAAAATATTAAACTATGCACTAAAAAACAGACAGTAAAAAAGGGCGTCTTGCTATATGGAGCTTACATAATAAGTTTACAAGAATAAGACAACATTTAAGCTGGGGCTGGGCAATATGGACTTAAAGTTTTAGCAAAATATTTTGTGGCAATATTGTGATAATAAAAATGACGATAACTATTTATTACTACTTTTTAGGTAACTGACTGTGACTCCATGTCAGAGCAACCATAGCCTCACACTTGCTCAGGTGGACTGTGCTTACAAATACTCCTGAAAAACATTCCCATTTGTAGAACACTTCATTAGGACACCAGTCACATAAAAAAGTGTAATTTGTATCACTAGACTTCACATAGTAACTGCATTAAACCATTTCTTTAATATTTACTGATCCTTTTATTCCACAAACAGCGGAAAAAACAGTGAAACAAACAATCCTGACAATATGGGTAGGTTTGGGGGGATTAAAGGTAATTAGTTGGAAATTATGGTGATAAATCTGAATTCTTATCATACTTACACATTTTTCACATTAAATGATAACACAAAAAATGCCCACCCAAAAATTAGGTAAATTTTTTGTTCAAGCTAATAATTCTCCTGCTTTTCTTTTCAAAAATACAATAAATATCTCTAAATTTCCAAACTTTATTTTAAATAAACTGTTGTTAGTGTTGAATGTTCTAGTCCAGATTTCCCCTTACATTATAAATTAACATGGTCCAAAGAAGCATTGGAAATGATCCCTTTTTGTGTGTTCACAAAGAAAATTATTTAAATAATCTCCATTGAATGTAGAATGATAATTCTAAGAGGTTTAGATGAACCAGTGATCAAATGAAGTCCAGACTGATTAAACTGTCAACGATCTCTTTAGCTTAGCACAGAGAGAAGACTTTGAAGCAAATGCTAACTGTAGCATCCTACAGTTAGCATTGTAGTACCTCAAAGCCGTTCAGACATCTCACTGCTGACGGGGAAGCGCTTGGGAAATGTTTCTCAAACCGATTGCTAGATGTCTACAATGTCTCATGTAGCACCCGTCACTACGGGGTAGAGTTAGATAAAGCATGTTGTAATGTTCATCAAAAACATACCTGGAGGGTTGTCTCGATTCTTCATCCATGTTTGAGAAATCTTTTAATCTCCTGTGGCAACCATTCAGGATGAAAATTGTGAGCTTTTACATTTTCAACTCGGCACCTCCTGACATTGTACCCCTCTCCCATGGCTTCCCCACTCAGCTCCTTCAGACTAGCAGCAGCAGGAACAATTATCAAGCAACTGGTGGAACTGCAAATCTGCTGAGCTTATCATACAGACCTCTTAGTGAAAGAGAGGCTGTTAACGGGATAATGGAGAAATGTTGAGATGACTTCCTAAAGGCAGAGTTTCAGAAAGAAGAGGAGCTTCTTAAAGAGACAGAGGACTAATTTCAAGGCACTAAATTACAAAGTCAAATTTCTTTTAAGTCATATTTGATATATGCAATGTTTTTAATAACAATTGAAGGTGACAGTTACTGAAGGTAACAGAACTGCAGCTGCTGCTGCAGTTCAGCAGCTGAAAATGTGCATTTTCCAGTATTGTGCCTGGAAAATGCACAATACTGCCTCTCTGTAAATTGGACAGCTATGTGTCGTTAAATAGTCTTTATTCTGGGTTGAATACACTCCAGCAGTTCTTTGTCCAGAAATGATCGCTTCATACCCCAAGCCACAATTTCCCAAAGGTTACTCCATTCCTGTTTGCATTCCATAATTCATCTGAGGAGGAATCCACTTCAGTACCTCAAACACACAAAGAATATACGATGGAAAACTCCATTATATTAGGATTCTGTTGATGTTGCAGCCTGTGCTGTATTGCTGCAGGCTGTAGCTTGAAGGCTTTTGCTCGCTGTCTGTCTGTAGCCCCCGTTGGCTCGAGGCAAGCTTGACCCACATCATCATAAACAGAAGATGAATAATGAATGCACAGCCAGCCAGGTAGCCGTCCACAAAGACAGCCAGCCAACCTTTGCACCTGTCAGCCAGTCCGGAGCATCATGCATCTGTAGCCACCATAACAACAATTTACCCAGTTGATCAGAAATTCAACCCGTCACCACGAGACTGGAAATCAGCCCACCAATGACACAATGATGCAATTTGCAAGCCATGTCTTGAAAAGTCAGGAAAAAGTCTTAATGTCAGCCTCTGTCGTCATTCACTTCTCCTGAGTCCCTTGCTGCTTTTCTTCCTCTTCACTTGTTTGCATTATTCCCCCCTCATAACCCACCACCACCGACCTCAAGCCACACAGCCAGTCAGAGCGTCCGTCCTCCCCTCTCTTCTTCATCTGCATTGTGTAAAAAGGGCAGGCCTGTCAGAATAGTTTAGCCACAAAGCGTTGTTTTCTCCAAGGCGCAGACAGGGTGAGCTGACCCCAGCTGTGTATTTACTGTCAGGAGAAAGAGGGAAGCGATTCATACAAGAATGATCTAAAATCAGCGTCTGACTTAACTCTTATGTATTTTTACTCAATGAGATACAATGGTGGATGGAAAAGAAACATACTTTAAGAATCACCTAACAGAACTTGAGACTAATGTAAATGTTTTTGCTCTAATATTAATGGGAAGCTCATCACTGCTGTAAATTAGAATCAATCTATTGTACATAGTTTGTGTTCCTCCATCTAAGGAGCTATGTAAATCGAGCTAACAGTCAGACAGCATTTATATAGATACCTGGGTTGATTAAGGGTGCATTCACACCAGTTTTTTTCATCCACCTTATTTAAACTCTAGTGCAGTTGGCTAGAAAGTCTGGTTCGTTGGTGGAGGTGTGCATGCTCAAACTCTGATGTGATTCAAAACTGTGAATTCTGGTCCACTTCAACCCAACCAAGACTTGGGTTTTTAGGTGAACTCTGGTCTTGACTGGGCTGAAGTAAACCGGAGCAGTTCAAATGAATATGTGCATGGAAGAAGTTCAGCGACTGCTCCAAAAGAAGGAAGGGGATTGTTATACAGTGCAACCTGGGTAAATACAACTAAAACAATTGTGCGAGTCTACTGTTAGTGGGAGAAATGGCTCATGCTATTTAGCCAAAGACTAAAGACAAATCCTACAACATTTAAAATCTGATGCTACTCCATTCTTGTTTATATTTTGTGAAGGAGGAAGTTGCACTTATGTCTTCTCTGGAGGTTTATGCGTTGTGCAGCGCCTCCACAGACGAGGGCGGGAACAGGTTTTTCAGTTTGGATCATTTGAGTGCAATGTAGCACTGAAAATGTAACAAATCTTGCAATTTTGGGCCCAATCAAACCAAATTTACCAGAGTATCAGGTGTGAAAACTCCCTAAATGTTGGTAGCATGTGACCATTTTGATGTTATAATGCTCGTCAATAGCATGTGTTAGCATCTTTTTCACCAGTGTTGTGCAAACTCAGGGTGTGCCAGGGCGCTAACCCAAGCTCAAGTCAAGCACATCCTGGTTAAATTGCATAACAGGCTGAGCTGCCTTTTGGGCAAATTAAGCCCCTCTGTCGTCCTACTGCTGACTGCCCCAATCCTTCGCTGCCTTGTTCACACTGTATCTCTTTGTATTTTTCTCACACTCTCTCTCTCTGTCTCTCATCCTCCTGCCCTAATGCTCTCTCCATCACGTCTTCCCTGCTTGTACAGTATGTACTTGCACAAGTGAGGGGAGCCAAGCCGGCCTGGGCAGGCCCGTCTGCTTGCCTTGATAGTAAGGGCTTTAATAAAAACACTGTTTGGGGGGATGAGAATTGAATTTCATACTTGGACGAGCCGACACTACATGTGTTTCTTTTAAATGAAGAAAGGAGAGAGCGGGAGAGGGAGAGAACGGCCAAAAGGAGATAGGCCGAGGCTTTTTTCCGTTTCTGCTCACGGTCTTGCTTCCCTCAGCTGAATCGAGTGCCTGCTGTTTCACGGGGAGCCGGAAGGAACATCTGGCTTGTCAGTCAATCAAACGGTTTGGTGTCTTCGGACTGTGACAGTCAGGCTGGTATTGTAGCTCTGGCCTCTTACTCTGAAAGAAACAACCAGATTCAGTCAAGAGATTTCTATACTGTTCTTTAGGTTAAACTGTATTTGGTAAACTTAATGGTCAGTTGTCGCTTTTACAACTTTTCCAATTAGTTTTTGTTACAGTTTGTTGTTCATGATGGTTGCATTCATTTCCATAATCCAAAACATAGAAATGTATAAGTGTGGATGAAAAACGGCAAGCACAAGTCAGTTATATTTGGATTGCCAAACTTTGCCTTTGGTATATAACACAATAGATACCCAAAACCAAAGTAGTAAAAGCAAAATCCCAACCAGAATAAAATATCACTAAGTGAAAATGTATTGGGCGGTATATCCAAGCTAATGTGAAACATGAGGCAGAAGAAGTGGAAGTTAAAAAATGGAACATTATCTTATTTCTCAAAACAATTTATATTCATTTTGTTGAGTGTAAGATGTTATTTGGAGAAGAAAAACGTGATCTTCAGCTTCTTGGAGGAAGTTGCTGAACGGCATCATGAAAAAGAAGCTGCTGCTTCTACCATCTTTCATCAGCATAGATCATCTGAAAGAAAATGCCAAAATTCTGATCAGAGCTAACAAGAAAAGATTGAGGAAAAAACATACAGGTACAACAAAATCAACAGCATAACTCTTGAAGATCTATACCTGGAATTTGACATGTCAGTACCAGTCGGTAGAAAAACTAACTTCTGTCAAACTAAACCTGCAGGAGGAGCATTTGGAGGGGATGATGTGGGTGGTTCTTACTGGGTTGGTTCTTCCCTTTGACCAAATGTTGCATTTGTTTGTTTATCCTGAAAGTGTTTTGAGAGGGATTACTTTCAGTGAAATAAATGAAATTTCTGCTCTTCATCCAATTCCTTCAACAGAGCTCACCAACATTTCCTGCTCAGATAATCTTCTGCACTGGCAGCAATAAATCTGTTCAACACATTGGCATTAACAAGGTTCTTTTTTTTAAGGGAGCTGTTGATGTCCAATTTACAACTGTAGTGCAGTACTTCATATTCTCTGTTAGCCCTGAGACTGGCTGTCAATCTGCCCCAGGTGTGACCCTCTCTACACACCAATTGACTGGTGCAGATGGGCATTCTGTCCTTGAACAGACGTAGGCAGGTATAAACAATGGATGTAATGTAGGACATTGAATGAGATCACTGCCAAAGTCACTCACTCCCTAAGACCATTGAAGCTTGATTGGTAGGATGTTTGCAGAAGATTTTAATCTAATGCAGTGATTACATCTAATAAGTGTAAGAAGAGAACTGGAGTTGAAATGTTGGAGCTATTGATTTTATAGTTCGCTAAATTATTCAGGAACACTTCTAGTCACTACAGAATTGTTTGACTTCTACATTTACTTAGTTGACTATTCCTGAGAAACTGGATGCAAGAATCCTGCTGAAGTGGTTAATTTGCATGAAAAGAAGAACACTTTAAAAATCAATAATAATGTACAGCATTGTGAAGCTTTTCTTCCAAGAAAATGGATTCTCTTGCAATTTTTTTTAAAAAGGGGACAAAATCAATCTTTTCTTTGGCCATCAGGTCTTTCTACCTTCAGTCCACCTCTTGTACTTTACGGTTATTATTTAAAGAAGGCTAACATTGATTTATGAATAAGTTGACTTTTAAAAAGTCTTCCAAAGTTGAAGCTTGAACTTTCACAGAAAGTCCACAAATAAAGTTTGTAAGCAATGCACAGAAACAGCTCATGAGGTGATAAATATAAGACTAAGTGGTACAGCAATACCACTTAATGCAGCTGGTATTAAGTGGACAACTGGATGAAGGAACTCATCTTTGTGGGGCCCTATAACTCTAGAGGTGACATGCTATAGTGACATGCGTCCAGAGTCCTTATATTAACCAAAAACCATTGTAGTTTATTTTGAAATAATATGGTCACTTTTGGTATTGATGCACTAAATACTACAAAATGCCGTAATAAAATTAATCTCTATTTGTGGGCTTAGGAATAGATGTAGCCCAAACACTGGCCTGGTGATGTAACACTATTCAGTCAATAAATATGACAGTCATGGATATTAATCTGATACGAGATGATATGAGCAGACACTGATGTCTGGTAGTTTCTGCTGGTTTTCATAAAACAGAACACGATGTTTGAACCAGATCATTTATGCCTTAAATCCTGTTTACTTATCCCAATTTGTAATTGAGCCCAGCAAATGATTGAATGTTTTTTTGTCATCCATTTGTCTCTGACTGCCTTAATTTACAACAACCCAGAAGATTAATTTTAGGTTAAAAAAAACAAACAAACAAACAAACAAACAAACAAACAAAAAACGTTTTGTTGCTCTAGTAGCAGTGCCTGATTTTGACTCTGTTCTCATATTCTTAATCAAAATCACCCTTTATTGTTGTTGTACAGAAGCATAACATTTGGTTTAGTACAGCCTATTCAAAGAACAAAAAAGACAATATAAGACATGGGTGAACAGGTGCCTGAGGCTGCAGCCATCATGGAGGGTGCTGCCCTTTATACTCCAGAGTGGCAAACAGGAAGTTATCTGATGTGAACTTAAAAACTCCACATTGGGGGTAAGTTCAGTTAATTTTGTCCTGTATGTTTAATTTATTACAGTAATATACTGGAGAGACATCCATATGGTGATATGAAGCTACATCTAACATAAACAGATTTGTGCCATTAAAAGCCTAAGAAGAACATGCAAACTCCAGATAGGCCAGGATTTGAACCAAGGACCTTGATGTTGCTAGACAACATTACTACAGCAGGGAAAAATAGCTACAATATAAACTTGAGAAATGTTTTTTGCTAATGAGAAATTGAAAAGTAGAAATTTAGAATTAACTCAAAAATTATATCTAATTTCTACAGAATATATATGTTTATTATTGTTGTTAATGTACATGTTTGTTATGGTCCCACAGGAAATACTTATTCAAACTGGGGAAACAGCAGACAATAGAACTCTATTGATACATTGAAATCCATTGTCATTAATCAGATGGTAATATCACTAGAAGTCAAGCTAGTTTTTTCGTCATTTTGAATTTTATTTTCTTTCTGATTTGTTGACAGAATCAACTTAATTAAGCCTAATCTACTTTTCCAACTTAGTTTATCCAATTAGACTGTGAAGATATTTTTTCCTGTCTGTCTTGTGATTATCTGCTGCAGTAGGAAAACGTACAGCTTTGGTCACAAGTGGGTAGTTGTTTCAATAAACAAACAAACAAAAAAAAAAAAACTTGATTTGTCTCTGTGTCATTTCCATTTTGAGTTCTGTGGGAAAATCCATTTCCTAGGCATGTTCACTAGAATGACTGTCAAAACCGTTCTTTACCTCCGCGGATGCCGCCGCTGGCTGTTGTTGCAATTCTGCAGAAGGAAAATGGAGAGCAGAAAGATTACTGCTGCGGGTGCAATGTCAGCAGAATGGTAAAACCCCAGAGTTACACCAAATTAAATTTGAAAAATTTTTTTTTTTTTTTTTTTTTTTCAACCACTTATTGAAACCGGTAAAGTCAAAGTAAACATGACATGGCCTTCAGACCCCTTTGACACATGAAGCGTTGATCTTCTTAATATATTTGACTTGAGCGCTCTGCAGAAAGTGTTGCTTGGCTTCTGACACATCACACCGGTAACACAGCCAAGTTTCCTTGTTTTCAGCACTAGCTTTAAAGCAAAATGCAAAGCAGATACAAACCAAATGCAGCAGGAGAACATACAGAATTAAATAAAAATGCTGCAGAAGCTTTTTGAAACATATTCACATACTCAAATGACAAGATGCACAATTCCAAATACAGGAAGAAAATGTTTTTGGTTTGAACAATGACTGCAAAAGCTCCAAGGAAGTCTGAAAGTTATGTTTGATGGCTTTACCTCCTTTTTATTGTTATAGAGGACTACGAGGGACATAAGCTAATTTATTGTGTAACTTTACAAATTTCATAGGTGTAATAGAGTATGCAAAATTTAACCAAATTAACAACTGAGAAAGTTTAATGATATTTTGGTACTAAAGTCTTACAAGGCATGACCCAAATCTGACCGTCTGAACGGAGCTTCTTCAAATTTCCATAAGATTCTTCATTTTACCACAACACTTCTGTCAATTGAAGTTCCATGCTTTAAATCCCTTTGCTCAGATTGTTAACAATGCTACAATAAATGACATAAGGTTAATTTTATTACAGGTAAGGCGTTGCAAAAAACCTAAAGCTTCATCGTGACACTTGTTACGACTGGCTTAAAGTCATAAAAAAACAGGAGACCATGCAGTGGTTAAAGTGCATAAAAATGAATATTTATTAACAAAAACAACAATGGATTGTGGATGTCAGTATTAGTGGTGTAATGCAAATGCTTGGAACAGATAAATGTGTGGATGTGCCAAAACTTTCTCCAGCTGAATAGAAACAAAACTGAAGTTATTATTTTTGGACCTAAAGAGGAGCGAACTAGAGTCAATGCACAACTTCAGTTATTACAAATAAAACCTAGCGATCAGGTCCGAAACCTGGGAGTGGTGATGGACTCTGACCTGAACCTTCAGAGCCACATAAAAACCGTTACAAAGTTGGCCTTCTATCACCTGAAGAACATCTCCAGGATTTGAGGACTAATGTCTCAACGAGATCTAGAGAAACTAATCCATGCGTTTATCTTTAGTCGCATTGATTACTGCAACAGCGTCTTCACAGGTCTAACTAACAAATCAATAAAACAGCTGCAGCTGATCCAGAACGCTGCTGCTCACATTCTCACTAAAACTAGGAAGATAGAGCACATAACACCAGTTTTAAAGTCCTTACACTGGCTCCCTGTAGCTCAGAGAACAGACTTTTTCTCCCTGAGTGTGTGCGTACATGGTTGTTTGTCCTGTCTGTTTCTGTGTTGCCCTGCGACAGCCGGGCGACCTGTCCAGGGTGACCCTGCCTCTTGCCCGAAACCCTCCCGACCCCACTGAGGGCCAAGGGTGTACAGAAAATGGATGGATGGCTGGATGTTGTTGTACCAACCTTCCAGACCCCTCAGGTCTTCTGGTTCTACATCCCCAGAACCAGCATAGAAGCAGCATTCAGCTTCCATGCACCACAAATTTGGAACAAACTTCCAAAAAACTGTAAAACAGCTGAAACACTGAGTGCCTTTAAATCTCGACTAAAAACCCACCTGTTTAGAGTTGTATTTGAAACATAATCAATTACGAATTTAGTGATGGCACTTGTCTTAATGTAATGTTTTGATTGTTGATTCTATGTTGCATGAATGTGTTTTTGTGTTTGTTATAATGTAAAGGACTTTGAAATACCTTGCTGCTGAAATGTGCTATACAAATAAAATTTGATTTGATTTGATTTGATTTTGGATGTGTTGTATGAGTGCATATGGAAGTGTTGAGGTGCAAAAACAAAGACAAGCACAAATGTGCAAAGGAGGGGAGGTGAGGCCTGGCAACAAAACACCACAAGCGTCAAGCGGCAGAGTGGACGCTGAAGGCGACCCGGAAGATGGAGACAGCCAGGTTCAAATACTCTGCACTCCAAATCAAGGGATCAGCAACACCTGCAAAGGGGAGGAGCACAAAGACAGACAAAAGCACCTGCAACCCAGCCCATAAGGCCCAGGACGGCAACACTCTGCTACTATTCTTTAAGGGCAACAGCATAAAGAAGATAATTGACTCTAAAGGCAATTCTTCTGCATTAAGGCTTTCTTCTAACAAAAAAAAGGCAAAGTAAAGTAGAAAACTTGGAGAACACGACTGCTAATACTGTTTGGCTAGCTGTAGGAATGTGAGCAAACCGTTATGCAAGTATAATTTTTTTTTTTCTGTGCAAAAAGCCTAACAATGTTTCTTAAAAGGGGATTGTTATGTGTTTTCCAGGCACATAGTGCCATTTCGTAGTACAAATAACTGTTGCCTTCATTTATAAAAAATCCTGCATTTATCAAACATGACTTGAAAAAAATTGACTTTGTAATTAAACACCTTGAAATTGGGCCTCTATCTCTTTAAGAATCTCCTGTATTGAAACTCCACCTTCAGGAAGTCATCACAACATGGCTCCACTGTTAAAAGTAGCCAGGTTTTGTAGCATTTTCACTACTACTCAAGGCAACATTTACTTTATTGTGCTATAAAATGACACTATGTGCTTGGAAAATACATTATTGCCCCTTTAAACTGTAGGATGATGAGATGGAAATCGTACTTTTTAAAAACTTATTCCTATAAACAAAACCCACTGCCAGGGGGACATGGGTCATTTTTTCTTCTTTTGCATTACCTTGCAAAAGTATTGCATTCCCTTGTACTGATTAGTTAAAGCGGCATAATTGAATACTCTAAACCTTTCTTATACTTTTTGCTGTATGTCACTGGGTAATAAGGTAAGGTAATTTTATTTATATAGCACATTTTCAGCAACAAGGCAATTCAACGTGCAAAATAGACCAACAAAAGACCATCATATTGCAAGGGAACGCAAAAGAAAAATTTATGGAAAAAAGCATCAATAATATTCCCTAGATCCTTAATGCTACACTTGAAAAGGCTACCAAAGTTTAATCTCAATATATTCTTCTCAAAAATCCACTGAATTAATATATTTTTTCTCTTTTCAGCATATTTGTGTTGTGCAGCAAAAAAAAAGCTCCTCACTTTAAGTTTGTTGGGTGTACACACACACGTATGCACATGCACACACACACACACACACACACACACACACACACAGGATTCACAGATTCTGACGTCCAGGTTGTGGTTTACTGTGGGGAAAAATTAATAGCTGTCACATCACATGTTATAATTTAAAAAGTTAAAAATGTCCAAAGAGGAGGGAGAGGACAGAAGGGAGGCAAGAGAAAAATGTTTTCAAACGCAAACAAGAGTGAGTGATTGCGAAAAGCAAAGGAAGAAAGAGGAAACTAGTGACAAATTGCAAATGCTCTCTAGCAGCTCTGAGTGACAGGCCAATCATCTTGCTCGCACATCTTGAGGCGATGCCTGGCTGACTGTTATTAATTGAAATGTGATTGGGGGATAGAGGTTGGAGGATGCTCACATCTAATCCACATCAGAGCAATTAATGGAGCACTCACTCCTCTCCTCTCTTCTCCTGCTGCCGCCGATGCTTCCAATATATTCTTGGAAGCATTGGTGGACTAAGAATTAGAAAAGGAAGGAGAAATAATTGAAAGGGAATTATTCCAAAAGGCAAGCTGGGGGGCAAGTGGTGGAACTGGGTGAAAACCGGGATTAATTTCTGCAACAATTCACAGGGGTTGTCCTTAGGGGGATATTATTATTTTTTTCTTTCACTCTCTCAGATTCCCAAAGTGATTTTAGTGGCTAAAATCTCACAACTCCCAATCATTCCTTAAATATCCGCAGGAAACTGAGGCAAGGACAGGAAGAGAGCACAGAGAGAGAGAGGTTCAGTTTTTTTTCCTTTCCTCCTTTGTCAGGTTTAAAATAGGCAGTTTTGGAAGACGAGTCAGTTTCAGGTCACTAAGCAGGATCAGACTTTCCTCTTATTTTTTCTTTTCCTATCTGCTTGTTAATGTAGGAGTTGTAGCTGAGCTTTAGTGCTGTTTGGGGTGTAATCGTTTACTTTACAGAGTTGCAGAGGTGTTTGATATGCAGAGTGGAAGTCAAAGGAGATTGACAGAGACGCCTGATACAGATCCTGAGAGAATCTCACCTGCTCTTCACGGACGTGCATGTCAATGAGTTTGGCTTTAAACAGTTTTAAAGTGTTTTCCCAGGATGGAATGATGATCCAACAAACAATTTTAATGAACAAAAAACAAAAAAAAAAAAGAAAAACATCAAGATCTGGGTGAACAGTTTTACAATATTTAAATACTAATGGAAAACATGTGGTATAAGTCATGTCTACCTACTTTAACACATTTGTAAAAGTATATGTAACTTTTCATTAACTTATTACAGTTAACGAAAACTAACAAAATAACAAAAACTGAAACTGAGAAGATATTTTTATTAACGGTACTTGATGGGGAAAACTAACTGGAACTATATTGTGCGTTTAGTTTTGTAAAGTTGTAAACTCAGTCAAAAATGTGCAAGTCAAACTTTCCTGACAAATTTTGCTTTTTCAAAACAAAAGTATTCTGACACATAAGTGAGAGTAGCTGATTAGCAAATTCCATCATACTACAATTGTTTACAATTACTCAAACTGTAATGAGAGGCCTTGTTAATCTTAATTAGTAGATAGTTAATTTTTTTTATATAAAAACTATTATTAATTTTAAAACTGACACATTTTTCTGTTTTACAACAACATCCTCCACCTCAGACCTAGAAGCATTTGTTTTGGCCCTTAAAACACTGAGCCAGTGTCAAATAGTAATAGAAGTCAAAATAGACTACTGGGAATTTCTTTAAGAGCATTGGTTAAAACTGTGATGAAACAGAGATAGCTTGGAAAAAATTGAAGGTTTTAGTGCTCTGTTTAAAACCACAATCTTTTTGTGCATAAGAGAAACTCCTACTTTGAAATCTGAGGTTTGTTCAAAAGTAATGGAGGAGGACATTTCTTGAATACTTGGCAAGGTTACAAGGGCTCTGTTAGCTTCATATGACAAAAAAAAAGTTTTATGAAGGATTTTCTTTCAACCTATAAAGTTTGCTTTTATTGTTTAAAACAGTTAAAATGTTTTAAACAATAAAAACATTCAAGCTCTTAACTTCTTGCATTTTTGACAAATTACAACCACAAACTTTAGTATTATTGGGAAACAAATCTGTTTCTTTAACACCTGAGTTCTGAATACATTCTGTCACATATTTCATTTTCAGTGTTCCCATCACAGCATTTCAAAAATAGCTAACTGAACTTTGGCTTTCTTTTAACAATGAAAATTTTTCTTGCCACTCTTCCCTAAAAGCTACATTTGTTGTCTAGCCAAAGGTTTCAAAATGAAAAACTTCAACACCATCTACTTGTCAAATAGTAGTAACTTTGTGAAAGTTAAAAAACAAACAAACGGTGTAACTTCCTGGAGCCCAAATCACAATTTGGGCTCCAGGAAGTTACTCCAGGAAGCTAAAGCTGCAACACTTTTGAAGAGGATTGGAAACATAAAGTAGCAGGAGGAGGAGATGTATTTGGGGGGAGTGTAAATCAAAAGTGTTCTCCACAACCTTTTACAGCTGAGAAGTCACCAGAAGAGTTCATGTCACAGACTACTTGAAAAATGTGACACCTCCTCTGGAAAAATGAACAATCTCCTTCAGCAACACACTTTCTTCTCCCATAGTTCTCGATGAAAATTTATATCCATTCATATCCTGATAAACCTCATTAAACCTGGAGATAATCATATATCGCGCCGCACCGCTCCCTTAGAGAGTGCGGTCGGTTTCCCGCTCAGCTGTTCTCCTTCTGCTTTGATGGAAATCGATAGCATCTTTTTTACGTCAGGACATTGCACAGCTCATAAATATGCCCCCAGAATGCCAAAAATAAAATGAAAAGCACAAGCGCTTATTTGCAAGTACGACCTTGCTGTCAAATCGCCTCCCGTCAAAATGCGGAACAGCAGCGGCTGTACGTCTGGCGGAGGAGAAACAGTCGATAGGCGGAGACTTCCTGATGCCCCCGTCTGTAAGAGGCAGGCGTGAAATTAAGAATGCAGAGCAGAACGCAGGGGAATGTTTTGGATTAATCCCAAGGAATGATCGAAGAATAAAAAAAAGAAATCAATGGTCTTAATGTTGGCATCTTGGCGGCGATGTACACTGACAAAGCAGCCTGTTAGAAGAGGCTAAGAGGTGACGCTTGAGTTGTAGTAAACTAAAAAAAGAAAAATGTATTTTCCTGTTGGAGTTGGCTTTGTAACACCGATTCGAGATGTGAAGGGCAATTTAGGCGAAGGCTAAATATTGTGCAGAAGACTTTAATAATCGTATTGCCCCTTCTTTTCATTTTCATCTCGTCCAGTTCCACTTCCAGAGAATATTGGTAATGTTCCCCGACTCATAACCCCCCACTCTCTGCTACCCCCAAACTAACAAACACCAGGAACTTTCTCATATCTTTGCTCTCATAGGAGTCCCTCTTAGACACACTACATCCAAAATGCTGACCGTTTTATCTTTCTGCAAGGATTTTTCTTTTAGTGGAAGAATAAAATATAATGCAGCTCAGCCTTCATATGTCTAGAACTGTTAAGTCTTGTCATCTTTGCACCTCATTTCAGTTCCTTTTTTATTCTCCTATGTTTAATCTTCAATTCTGATAAAATTCTGTTTCACTAATGTAAGAATAAGAATTATTTGTAAAGGGTCAACTGAGGAAAGTGCATAGAAATGAAGGATATAAACTCAGACTTAACTTGAAAATCCTCTTTTTACTTGCTTCCTTTTTGTCCAACTCCCTGTCAATAATTTCTCAAATGTAAACAATAAGAAAACATTTTATTTTCAAGTCAGCTTTAGAAATAAAATCTTATCACTTTGATCTTCTATTTCACTTACATGTTTCCTTTATTTTGATTTTGAAAAATAATTTTAAGGTTAAAAGGGTAAAAACAGTCAGTAGATAGTGACAATAGGATGGATCACCCATAATATGTTTTGCAACAACAATGTTTTCAAAAATATATACTAGACTCAAGTCAATGATTTGTTTCCTAAATGACCAACATGTTGCAAAAAATAACCATAACATTATTAAAATTTACAAAGGTGCATTAACTTCCTGAAGCTACATAAGCTAGCTTGATTTGAAGTGTAATGCTAACCTTATTTTGATTATTTTGTTAAAGTTGTAATTTTATTCAATGTCATGCTTTTAGGTATTCAAATTGATAATTTTCTAAGGAAACCCATCGAACTGTTAAAAAGAAGAAACACAGTAGTTAATATGTTCTATGTTGAAGAAAAGTAAAAACTTAAAGGCAGCAGTAGCTCTTGTATCACTTCATCAAGGAGAGACATCCAGCTGAGCAGATAGGCTTACAGCCAGTTTTCAAGTCTGTAGGACTAAAGGGAGTACACACAGTTAGTCGCAGAGATTTCACATGACTAACTCCTTACTTAACAGGATTCGAATCTAGCTCTAAAAGTATTGATTTAACACGCTTTCACTTGATCACAGAAAATCTTTCTCAGAGAATTCATTTATGATTTAGGAGAACATTTGATTTCAGTATTGATACTTGTTCCTTTCCTTTCAGGTGCTTTCCTTGCGTGCTTTTTAAGATTGAAAATGCTGCGCTCTGTTTTTGCAGTTTTTCATACTCTACATAAGAGGTTCCCAAACTGTGGGGCGCGCCCCCTAGGGGGGGCGCCGTGTCATTGCAGGGGGGGCGCGGGAAGCCGTCTGTATGAAAAACAAAACAAAACATGAACACTGTATGCGCTGGGTTTTTACCTTAGAATTGCCAACTCTCTGTTATTCCTATGTCAATTTGATACAGTAGAGGCATCCAAACTTTTCATATTTGTGTCCTCTGTCACTTTTATCAGCAGTTAAAACTGTTTAATCCGTTGTTGACATGTGGTAACCTGTTTATCCGAGCCGCCTTTAAACGCAACATGAGCGCTACGACGCTCGCGCTGGGTTTCCACCTGTGAAGGAGACCTGCTGCTGCTGGGCGGAGCTACGTAGGTTTGTGTTAGAATCACCGCAGCAAACCAGCAAAACGCAAAGAACTTTTCACAGTTTTTCCCTCCAAACTAACCGACTGAGTTGAATAAAGCTGCTGGATGCAGGTAATGGATGACTAGCTAATATCAATACAGAACCTTAAGCTTAACAAGTACCTTGTAGGCTACCAATGTTGGTGTCTATTTTCAGCTACGTACATTCATTTTGCCCCCCAAAAAGTCGATTCCCCCCACCCCGTTTCAACCAGACAGCCATTTGTAATCCATAGGGGGGGCGCAGAAAATGTTTGGAAACCACTGGGGGGGGCGCAGAAGAAAAAGTTTGGGAACCACTGCTCTACATGATTTCTCTTGCTGATTTGAAATACCTTTGAAAAACATTCATATTTATCGAGACAGGAATTAAAAGTTAGAGGATGTGCATCTCCGCTAATTTTCCTGTATGAAACACGTACTGAAAAGGGAACAAGTGAATCATCTTTATACAAGAATAGCATTCACTAAAACCATTCACATTATTTTTGCTTTGTGCACTGCTTTAATAACATATCAGATGGTTACTCCAGCTGGAGGTGCATCAGTAATGCACCTCCACTGATAGCTGGTTTCCATTGACCACATAATTGTTCAATTTGACATTTCACAAATAAATTGGCTTAATGTAAATGCATCAATTAAAAAAAAAACAACAAAAAAAGAACTTGTCGATAAGTTTTGTCTCTAGGATGTGTTTTTTTTGTTTTTTTTTTTTTTGGATTTATCAAAATTGGTTTAGTCCGCTAAACTGCAATGGAATCCCTTTTTTCGCCTCATGAGTCACATTATAAACAACCAGATGTTGCCACTGGCACAAACCATGAAGAAGAAGACAGGAAGTAGTTGGAGGATCAAGTGTGTTATGGTTTTTAGTGGCTTATTGCATGAACAAACTTATTCACTTGTGATTGTAATTGTGTTATGAAATAGAAATATTGCAATTATGAAATTGCGTCTTGTGGACATTAGTGGAATATTGACAAAGTTTTGCAGACATTTGGAATGGAAACACAGCTGGTGATTGTTTTCTCTCTTGTCTTATTTTTTTCTGTAATTGTTGACTTCTTTGTAAATAACCACATGCTGCAAACGTGGCAGTGGTTTAAAATATCATAAAATTACATGTTTATAGACTGCAACAATGTTTTTGAGACTATGGTGGTTTTAAGGTAGTAGAAGTCAACTTTAGTGTTGAACTAGATAATCAGGGTTTAATGAAGACACTAAGAGAGTTAAAATATCTGAGGAGACATTAACTGACAGAAATTAAACAAACATTTCTATTTTTTCACTTTTCATGCTTTTCCATCCCATTCCTGCTTTTCTCCATTTCCTTCTAATCTTATTTTACTCCCCATTTTTTTTTCTTATATTTGCGAATAATTCATACATTTTTTTATGTTTATCCCTCGGCTCTTCCTTGGTATTACACTCCCCCCACAGCCTCACACTTTTCTCTCCCCTCTTCCCATCATACATCTTTCAGATATTCTGATTTAGATCCTTTCCCTCTCCTTATTTTTTCCCTCTTTCTCTTATTTTGTTTTTCCACATAGCCTTCTTATCTTCCCCCCACCATTTTTTCTTCTTGTATCCCCTCCCACCCCCATCCTTCTATCTCACCAGTCGTTTATGCCTTCTCGCTGAGTGCTATTACAGCATCACTTTGCATTTAGATAACCATCGCCTCGCCACCCCAAATTGGTCCAGAGCAGGAGGAGGGGGATAAAGAGACAGGGAGAAAGGGGGAAGCATGGCATTGCAGGGAGGAGGAGCATTATTACATGAGGAAAAGGAGGAGTGGGAGATTGGGGATGGTATTGAACTGCTTGCTGAATCCTTCCAGAAGAAATAATTGCACGTGTCGGAGGCCAGATGGACCAAAACATGAGGGAAATTTCAATCGAAAAGAAACTTCACCATGGCCAGTTCATGGTTGTTGTTTTTGCTGAATATTTCATTTGTTGCTCAATCACCCA
Organism: Poecilia latipinna; assembly: GCF_001443285.1. Classification (NCBI taxonomy): domain Eukaryota; kingdom Metazoa; phylum Chordata; class Actinopteri; order Cyprinodontiformes; family Poeciliidae; genus Poecilia; species Poecilia latipinna. The sequence continues at coordinate 55,481 of NW_015113670.1, read as the reverse complement.
TAGCCTTGGTAGCAAAGCAGAACACTGATATTTGTAGAGGGGCAACATTTTTCAATGCAAAGTCTGTAAACGTAGTTCTTTTCTAATATGTTTTTTACAGATTCCTGGGGACAAGCCCTCAGGAATCTGAGGGCTTATAAAAGTATGTAACTTTTACAAGGTACATACTTATAAAAGTATGTAACCTATATATAAAAAAAATCTATATTTTTGACATATATATATATATATATATATATATATATATATATATATATATATATATATATATATATATATATATATTTTACATATTTGTTAAAACTGTCACTATAACATTACAGTATAATATGAGACAGATAATCTGTAAAAGAAAACCTACATCTTCTGCCCTGCCCCATTGCTATTATTGCTGTCTTAAGAAATGCAATGCTTTTGGTCAAAAACAGGCAAGGAGGAGGATCTTATGCTGTCAATCAACCTTGTGTATGCTGTTAAATGTGCTAATGGTGGAGAAACAACTTACCACTTATCTGTCGTCATCTGTGGCTATGCTAACTAGCTTTAGCATTCCTGGCAGATTATCAGGAAGAAGCTGTAGTGTAGCAGATAATCTGTCATTTTTTCCCCTGTAGATTATCTGCCTCTTACCATCCTTTCACAACACAGTAACAGTTTTAACAAATATGTAAAAAAATATTTTTATAATTTTTATAAAAGGGTTTTGAGCTGGTGCAGCCTGCAGAACCAATATGGCTGGTGGGGCCTCAGCTCCTACAATTTCTGAGCATTTTGTGTAATTAATAGAGAGAGAGAAGAACAACACACAAGATAAGGTTAACAGAAGTTCATCTGGCCTTATGCTGTCACTGAATCTAAACGCAATCAAACTCAGCAAGGAATATATATTGGCTGATAGATCTAAGTGAGATGAGTCAAGGTGCACACATCCTGTGACTATCAACTTCTTTACAACTTTGCTTGCTAATTAGCTTGTACCAATACAAAAATCAAGAAAATATATAACCTTTTCTCCCAGGGGATGTTGAAAAATGGACCGGCATCCCTCCAGGTGAATAAGAAGTCTTAAATTGACCTCTAATTTAGAAGAGATCTGCTCTGCAGAGCAGTGCATACATTTGCTGCTCATGTTTTGTTTATAATACAAAATATGAGCAGTGTCACTTTTAAAGTGAAAATGTTTTGGGAATCCCTTTAAAAGTCCTGCAACAGTTTTGATTGGTTATCCACCCACAGGCTCAGACTTGTGTAAGTATAGGATCACCTGCAACATTAGCAATGGAAGTGACATCTGTGACCATGCTACTTAGAGACGGTAAATAAACCCATTAAGCTTTTCTATACCCTGCTGAGACTCATTTCTTATACCTTAAATGTGTTTTTTTGGAGAAGGTGTGGATAAGTAATCGTCCATAAAAAGCATGCATGTAGAGATCAGTAAATGTTTTGAGAATTTCCTCATCCAGCACAATAACAGGTGACAGTGGTCCTTTCCCATTACATGAGCAGCACAGCTGAGTGTCCACTATGGAGTTATGGACAATCCACCAGTTCAGCTGATATCAAGCTGAGTTTATTTTTATAGAACATTTCAGCAACAAGGCAGTTCAAATGCTTTAAGTCATAAAAACATCATTAACTGGTTATGGAACAGTAATATACATTACATTTTGTCAAATCCCATCAAAATCATCAATCAAATCTACATCAAACTGATCAATGTTCCATTTATTGTGATTCTAATGCATCTCTGAACAGGTGGGTTTTTAGCCTTGATTTACAGGAACTCAGTGTTTTGGCAGTTTTGCGGTTTTCTGGATGATTAGTATAAAAACTGAATGCTGCTTCTCCATGTCTGAGTCTGGTTGTACCTGTACAGTGTGTTATGGGCACAGCAATAACTTAGAGGAGCATTGTACTTCATACATTAGATTATCCACATCGACATACATCTAAAATTATCTTTAGAAAAAGAAATAAATTATGAAATACAATCACACTGTTATCAATGCTTCTTAAATATAATTTTACTATTTTTATTTCAAAGTCTGACAAAAACAGATCACTTTTTAAAATGTATTAAACACTTAAATCAAATTGTATATATATTATTCTGTAATTTGTTTAAATATACATTTTAGTGTCATGATCCATGAGTGTTTGGGGTTTTCTGAGAATTTCTTTATCTAATGTTTAAAAGGTCTTGCTATATCCCGTTGTATATTTTCATTTGGGTTTTGCCAATTTTAATTTTGTAACCCGTAATTAGTCAAGGACTTTTATTTTTGTGGGCCCACTGCATGTGTTGCCCCAAACTCTGCCAGCTTCTTTAAAGCCCCGCCTCCAGCGCGCAGTTTGAACATCCTCACCTGTTTCCACTGCGGGTTGCTGCTGGCGTCTTCCACACAAACTGATCCAAATCTTTGAACCTACTGATTTGATTGCCTGGTGAGTCTGTTATTTGACAGCAATATTGCTTTTACGTGTGAAACTTCTGCTTGATTGTTCATTGGAGCGTTGTTTTGTCAGAATTGTTGGTGGTGTCACCTGGATTCTGTCACAGCTGATTGTGACTAACTATGCCCCACTCTCAATGAGAAGGTAACCTGATTTTGTGCGTGTTCTGGCACGTTTGTATTGATGCTGAGGCAGTGAAGTTTAAAATGAAATTGATCAGAACAGAATGTAGCTAAACTTAAGTTTGATATTGCGCAGAATATTTATTTATTTCATTTTTTTTCTTTCTCTCACTCTGCTTGAGTATTTGACAATTTATTTTATTTTTTGTTGATATTTTTGAAGTGCACTTTAATTTTAAATTGATTAGCTTGAAATATGATTGATAATCTTTTTGTTTTACTTTATTTAAATTATGGTTAATTTAACCTGATTATTGAAATGTTTGATCTCGTCAAAATTATTAGAAATTTAATAATTGCATTTGCATTTAATGTGCATAAACCAAATTCCTAAATATAATACTTATTTCCTTTGAATGTTTGTACATAATTGTTTTGGATAAAACACTTAATGGATTTTTCTGACCTTTTAGGTCGGGTTTTTTTTTTTTTTTTTTTTCATTGGATCAGATCCTTATCTGGATCTGAAGATGGCGAACTAGAAAAAGGACAATGGACTTTATGATTTTGGAATTAATTTATTCTGAGTTAATTATCTTGTCTCTCATCATGCTGCTGTAATTGTCTGTTTTTATTCAAATCACTTATATATATAATCAAAACTAAAAGCATTGCCTCCTGTTTTCATTCGCTCCTTAAAAGGACACTCTTCTGATGCTGCTTTTGTAGCATTTGTAAGTGTTAAAATTTATTTATCATTCAGTGTCTGTCTTTTTCCACTTAGTTTGTTGTAGTTCCTCTGCATCTAGTTTAGTTCCCTTTTTGTTCATTATTCACCTTCCCTCCGCATAGTTTAACAAAAGTAAAATTTGAAAAAATAAAACGCATAAAATACTGAATATGGCGTTTCATAGTAAAAACATAAATTGGTTCCTTTGGAGGTATTTCAATTTAGAACATATCTACTGTACAACTAGATATTGCAGTATGTACCTGCAAAACACCGTACCGTCCCTTTAATAACGTATATGATTGGTCATATAGTTCCTGCTCTAATAAAAAAACATCTTGGATGCAGCTCCTTGACAGGTTTAAGGGAATCTCTCTGACACACATGGAGATACAGTAAAAACAAAATCTTAAAATTATTACACATTTATTGTACAAGTCCAGGAACCAGGGAAGTATATTGTTGAGAGGAGCTGAGGATGATGTCTGAGGTAAATGACGCCTATTCCTCATGGTGGGGCGATGGGGTACATGGGTGTTTACTTTGACTATGGGTGGGACCTGAGCGATAAATACTGAAGGGTGGACAGGCAGGAGACAACTGAATTGAAACAGAAAGTTGGAGGTGCGGAAGTTTGTTGCAGGTTCTGATTTGTGGTCCAAAGCTCAGGTTGTTTTCATGTGGCTCTGAACTGGCAAGTGTGGAAAATGCAACAGCAGTACAAGGTAAACAAGGAGACTTGGAACTCTGAGTAAACCCCAAGCCATGGGTTGACATCACCAGGTATGACAACCATCAGATGAAAAAAGGAAACTGGGAAAGCATATAGGTTGATCCTGCAGAGGATTTAAAGTGTTCTGGGTGACCTTCACTTCACCCCATGATCCACTTGTGTGGTAAAGCCTCTTTTGAGCATCATGTGAACCCTCAGAGTTAGTTACTTCATATTTCCCCTACTACCAGTGAATGCAAAGCTGAAGGGTTGTATGGTTATGGGGTCATATATTGCTCAAAGAAAGCAACACAGAGAACTTGTGATGCTACAGACTTCCAGCAACAACTCTTATTTTGTGTGATTTGTTTGAAACAAGCTAAACCAAAGACTGTCTCCATGGCTCTCTTTGACTTCTATTTATTGCCGTTTCTCTCTGGCGCACACGTACAGTTTCAAAGGTTGAAATCTCCCAGTTAGCCGTAACATCAGCTGCCTCCCCTGCTGCTCATCACTGGCCTGGCTGTAATTACAGACGCCTCCAGAAAAGACAAAAGGAGGAAGCGCAAAGGAAGCGTGGCCTTTTTTCACCCTGTGTGTGTGTGTTTCTGTGTGTGTGTGACTACACCTGTGCTGTGAGCGTGGGTGTGCAACACACGAGATGGAGACAAAGCAGGAGCACAGGCGCCTGGTCATCTTTTGAGATGCAGCAGTAAAACCACCCACTTTCCCTTTTTTTTCTTATGTCTCTGATTTGCCAACGTCCTCTCTGCATGCACTCTTTCTGGAACTTTTTTTATTCCCTTTCAGCCCATGTCTTCCATCTTTTTCCTTTGGTCTTTATAATTGCAGCTGCATTTGGAGCAGATGAATCAAACATCACAAAAATATTCAGGATTTTGCCATTGATCAAAGACAAAAAGAGGTAGGCTTGACATGCGGACACACAGGCCTCGACTCTGAAACATAAAAGTTAAAGGAAGTTGATTTCATGTCAAGAAAGGCTCTCCTCTCACCACCCTCTCTCTTTCTCTCTATAGAGATAGAGAAAAAAGGAAAAAAAAAATCTGCAGCAGAAAAACAGTTTTTATTTTAACTGCTAATTAGCTTCTTTTGCAGGCAGCTCTCTCTGTGGAGATTTTAATTATGATTTGGCATCGGTTGGCGATTGTAATATGAAATGGACGTTGTTGATCAAGGCTCTGTTGGAAGGTGGCTCAGATGGAGGAAGATGGAAGCCAAGCGCGAAAATGAAGGAGAGATTGTGAAGCAAGTGGAAAACGCTTTCGTTCACACCATGCTTGACTGCTCGCTGACGAGCCGCGCACAATGAGAGCCGCGTTGGGGAGCAGAACCACTGAGAGGTTCTGAATTTATACTTAAGCTGTAAGAAACAGGAACATTTCCCCTACTGCCAGTGAATGCAGTACATATGTGTCTTTTTTTCTATTTATTTCTACTAGCAAGAAAAAAAATTCAGTTTTCATTTTTAGTTCTGATTGATTACCTAATCTTGGAAATGCTGGGTTATTTTCGTAGCTCATCTGCTGAGCAAAAGCCATTAGGTCGCTTTTTTGTTTAGTTTGACCAGGTTCAAAAGTCATGACTCTGGAGTTGAGACAGCAATTCACTGGTTTATAATGAACTTCATAGCTTTACTAATTCTTGTCATACATTGGGTAGATTTGATAACCAAATTTGGTTGGTAAAATTAAGATTAGTGACCTGCAGATGAGGCTGCACAGTGGAGCAGTTGGTAGAGCTGTTGCCTTGCAGCAAGAAGGGTCTGGGTTCAGTTCCCAGCCTGGGGTCTTTCTGCACTGAGTTTGCATGTTCTCCTTGTGCAGGCGTGGGTTCTCTCTGGGTACTTCACCTTCCTCCCACAGTCCAAAAACATGATTGTCAAGTTAATTGGTCTCTCTAAATTGTCCCTAGGTGTGTGTGTGTGCATGATTGTTTGTCCCGTCTGTTTTTGTGGTGCCCTGCGACAGACTGGTGACCTGTCCAGGGTGTACCACGCCTCTCACCCAGAACATTCGCTGGAGAGGCACCAGCAATCTTCCCGACCCCACTGAGGGACAAGGGTATATGAAAATGGATGGATAGATGGACCTGCAGATATCATTGAACGTTCTCTGATAATCATGGCAAGTACAAACGGATATTCTAACAGTTTTGAAGAGAATAGGGTTAGTTTTTTTTATTTATTAGAATTTGTTAATTTTTTAAACTTAATCTTATGAAAGACCTTTTAAGAAATAACACCAGCTAGCTTATAACAAAGAAGGAAACGGTTAATATTTTTGAGAAAATTTTAGATTTTTTTTAATGTTATTTAAAAGGTGGATTTGGCTACTTTGTCAGAGAAACTGTTACGAGATTACTATATCTCTACAACAAAAAGTATTAGATGTACAGCCTTTGTTGAAAAAGGGTAAAAAAAGAGAAACGGTCTATAAAATTATTTTAATTTTATTTAATTTGATCTAAATATGTCATGTTTGTAATGTAACATATTCCCATTTGAAAAAAAAAATCAAAGTAAATTCATCCGATTTTAAAGCAGAAAATAGTTGATACTTTGACCCATAGACATAAACTCCTTTTATTGACAGTGACCCCTGTTTTTCCAGGACATCGTTCACAAGAGGGCACGCGCATCTCGGTAGCATTTTAGCTGGCGCAGCGCTAGCTAAAATGCTACTGGTGTGATAGCAACAGGGACCTGCTAAGAATTTATTCTGGTGTGTTCTGGCAAGCTATAAGTACAAGTTCACATGTCAGTTGAAAAATTACAGTAATTTAACTAAAAAATTACTGTAAATTAATTAATAGTTAAATTAACGCCTCTTGTTAAAGGGTCTCCTCCTCCATTGCTACTTGAAATGTAAGTAGCAATGGAGGAAGAGAGAGAAAAATGCAAAATGTTTGAAAAGCTCTGTGAATATTTTTCAAAGTGTTGCATTTAAAGTCCGGGTTCTAACTAGATCTTCTGTTTTAAGATTAATGCATGGATATATACTAAAAATAAAATGGTCATAAATGAAAAATATTGTTTTAAATCTTACACTCTGTATCTTTGTATTATCTTTAAGAGTTTTTGATTAATTAAACCACTCCGAGTTAGTATATTTCAACACGCATTATTTTCAGAATAACATTCATTCTTAAGGCAGGTTAAAAACTGTGATCAATGCATGAAACATATCCAACCTTAAGATGCACCTTTGATGACATACTGAGTCTGAAAATCCAATCTGGGCGATGAACCCTGAGACCCCGGCGATGCCACATTTTAAAACCAGGAAGAAGGAAGAAAAAAAAAAGAGAAAATCTTGGGACTTTGCAAGAAAGGATGTTCACACAAGCAGACACATGCACATGAGCATGCACACGTGCAGTAATCGGAGCAGCGATGTATCATCTGTGTAACCACATCCTCTTCCTCAGTGTGGAGAGAAGAGAATGTGACACCACCATTGTCCTGGATGAAAAACTCCCCAGTCATCACTAATATGGGCAGGAATATCAGCATTTAATATTCACAAGGGGACCGCAAAGGTCAAAGTCCAGTCCAAGGAGGGAGAAGAAGCTGGAAAAAAAAGTCTTGTGCTTGTATAGAAATGCTGCGGCTCGAGCACACAGCAGGAGTCCATCCTCCTTTCTAGGTTCAAGATTTCAACTCTGAATCTACACAGCTCCGTTTTGCTGGAGTCTCAGATTTATAATTACTTTGTTTATAAATCGGAATAGGTCATTAAAAATATTTAATTACCTATGCATTGCAGCAAGACGATTCCAGAGCTGTTCTTGTTGGAGATTCCATATTTCTAAATGGCCAATCAGTTTTGCATCTGAAGGTTTAACACTTTGACGGTGAAACAAGGTCACACCCTGATGACCCCAAACACTGTAAAACATGGTTTGAATGGGTAGGTTGATCATGATTCATTTATTTGCACTGATACTAGAGATGTCTTAAAACCTGCACTTAAAATTCAACTATACTAATTAAGATGGCATTAAGGATGAATATCTGTAAGATATGCAGGTTGTCTCACAGAGCTGGCCCCCATGACAGTACAGTCCCAGGACCTTCATCTAGAAAGAGCCTTCTGAATTTCCCCCAAATGTTTCTAAACACCACATTGAAAATAATTTACATGTTTAAAAATTAAAGATAAACTGTAGATTTATTTGTATTCTGTGAGGCTGTAGCTGCTGAGTGTTGGACTTAAGTGGAGATGTTTGTGAACAAGCAGTTTGTTTTGTGGACAATTAAATCGCCTTATATCCTGGTGATGTCTCCTAAGAAGCCGGTGTAAACCGACAATCAAATACCTTGTGTCTGTTTTTTACAAGCAACAGAAATATTAATTCCTGTAATGTAGATAATGTTGCATGTGCAGGAAGAAAATTCAGATATTACTTTTTAATGTAAGCTCCCAAGATTTTTCCCATTACATTCATGGCCTGAAAAAAAAAAAAGTCATCTTGCTCTAAATGAGACATGGCCAGCCGCAAATGTTTGACGAGGTAAGAGACAAGGCCAGCACTGCCGATGGAGATGATTTGTCGAGTTTCAACGAGGGAAGCTGACCTTCAGCATTAAATGCTATTGAAAAGAAGCAGGCACACACATGGCGTGGGCATGCTCACGAGCACCGAGCTGCACATATTTTTCTGTTCAAGCAGAGCTTTAGAAATGTTTCTCATTTTGTCACGTTGCAAGTGAAGACTTCAAAATATTTTGTTGGAATTTATAAAACACAAAGTAGTACATGATTGTTGAGTGGAAAGAAACTCGTACATGATTTTTAAAATGTTTTGTGAATAAAACTCTTTAAAGTGTGGCATAGATTTGTATTTACCCCTCGTTGAGTCTCTCTCTCTCCCAGCTGAAGACAGGCATGCTGCCACTGCCTTGTTTCACTGTGGGAATGCTGTATTTATGGTGATGTTCTGCAGTTTTCCACAGCACAGCATGTACCTGAGACCAAAACTGGCCTGACCTTCTGACCAAGGTGTGGCTTTCCTTCAACTATTTTTCTTTTCCCCATACAGTTTCTTCATAAACCATATTTGTGCAGAGTAAAGCCTATAGATGTTGGTCTTAAATTCTGTTTATAGTGGTTCTTAAATTTGAGTTGGTGAAACCTGTAGGTGGGAATATTGGAGTAAATGGGTATGAATGGTTTAAGTCATTGTGTTCTACTTTGGGTTGAATTATGTAGAATATAATCCCATTGAAATAGATATGCAATTTGTGGTTGCAACATGACAAACTAGAAAAAACGTCAAGGGGTATGAATACTTTAGCAATATGCTGTTAATGACTAGGTATTTATACTTTTACTGTAAAAGCAGAAGCTCAAGCCACACCTCGCCCCTGAAAAGTATGATGTAAAAACAACACAAGAGGCAAAGAAAACAAAGAGAGAACAGGGGCACACATCTGTGCTCTGTGAGATGACGGGTGCAATCAGTCAAGCTGAACGGGAGCATCTTCAATCACAGACCCTGATTGTTGTCAGACAGCCTAAAACCGGAGTACAAGGAGGGGATAAGGAGCTCACGAAGCCGCAGACTGAAACGGGTCCAATGCTGCCACCAATGCGCGACTGGCAGAAGTGCATCGTGCAACCCCCGAAGTTACGCACCGGATCCACTGGGGGGCGCATGTTCACTAAGCTCTCCATCTCTCTCTCTCCTTGTTCCCTCTTCATCCGTATGTAGCAGGGGGATGCCGGAGTCCAACCGCAGCTCCTGTCTCATTCATGCTGAGCGCTGCTCTCCTGTGCGCACGGATCTGCAGAGCTGAGCTTTTTGAACTGCTGCTGCTGCTCTCTGACGAGCCGAGCGGGAATGGAAACGTCCTCTGCTGCAACTCTGACATCCTAAAGAAAAGAAGAAATAATGCCAAGCAGGGATAATACAAAACACGGCTTAATAAGTAAGTACATGCAAACTTTTTCCACCCTCTACTTTTTTTTGTTTTTATTTTTTTAAATTTCTCCATTCCTTACCACCTCCGACCCATACCTCTGCTCTGTCCTTATGTTTTTTTCCCCCCGAGCGATGCTTCCTTGTTTTCACCTGGACCAACATGCACCACTCCGATGGAGCATTTTTCGTCTTCTTTTCTTTTTTTCTTTTTAACATTTTGCATTTTGGCGCTTTGAACGAGCAGCTCCAGGTTGTCGCTGCGCACACGGGGCGAAAGCAGCCAGTAACGCACGCTGGAAGGTTGCGGATCTTCCACAGGAGTGAACATCTCCAGTTTTGTTTTAACTGGAATTTCGCAAGTTTGCAGGACGCAGATAGGTCTCTTTAATTTTGCTATAAGGACAATGCGGAATTTGGATGCAAAGTGGATGTGTTAATATAGAATGCATGGATGTGAGTTTTAGGGCTTGTTTAGTGTCAGTTTGGTGCATCGAAGTAGTTTTGTGGTTTGCTGAATAAATGGAAATTCACTCAAGGCATCCAGCCAACTTGGAAACCCAAAATTAATTCTCTATTTTGTTTGCAGAGGCGCTGCTAAGATGAGGGGCAGGCAGGGTGACCACCCCAATGAATTTGTGTAACTAATTTGTCACTAATTGGGAAGAACTGGGGATTTCATAATTAATTATATATCTCCTCCACATCAGATATATACAGTATATCGGTGATGTGCGGTGAGGTTCATTGCTGGTGAGGCACTGACTTACGACTTAGACACCATGCATGTTATTGGACGTACGGAAATTTCGCGCATGCATACAACGCTGGGGGGCAAAAAGACTAATCATTTACATGTCAGCCATAGCCGCGTTAACTCAGTGAAACTTAAGAAATGTAGGTATTAATTTCGTGCTATGATCCACAGCAAAGTGATCTGTATTCGCCAAGCCATGCAGACTCGTTGCCATAGCAACTGACAACAATGCCACTTCATGTTTTAGGATTTAACACCAAAAAGACGTTCAAGAATTTTGCACACAGAACAGAACATTCAGTCTGTTGTTCTAATACGTTTTAGGCTTAATGTTTTATTAATAAATAATTGCTGTGGTAGATTAGCTACCACGTCTACTTTACTGAATTATTTAGACATACAAACTATAGCCCACAAAACGCACATTTCATTAAAAAACTAAACAAAAACATCTTATTGCGGTCTTACCTTTACTTATCAATGAAATCCATGCACCCCTAATTCTGCACAAAAATATCCGTTCATGCAAAGCCAGGTCTATCCTCGCCATGTCTTTTCTACTCCGTTTGAGAATCATCAAACTGTCTCGAAGCAAAACTTTCAGCTCCGGTGTTGGTCTTCCTTTAGTTATTATCTCCTGGTTCAACTGAAAATCCACTTTAGAAAACTGTTAAAGTGTAGAAATGTAGTCTTTCATGTTGACGTCGGAAGAGAGGAGAAAACAAATATATCGCTGTACTTTACTTATTTACTGTATGGCTAGCTCCATGGCTAGCTCACTGTGTCTTACTCTACAGTTGTGCAGTCACAATATCTGGGATCATGAGCGCCCCCTGCCATGAGGCAAGAGAACTGCCTGCGTCACCTCGAGTCTGTTCTCTGCCGTTTCTGATCGCTCCTTCGCACACAAAACACGATACACACACAGTTGGTGACAAAAAACACTGTACATTATATAAATAAGCTAAATTATGAAAAATCAGTCCATATATTAAATGTTTTTTAGCCATTTTATTGCCGGCGTACAGACAGGATGAACATGCTCCCATAGAATGGCAGCCAGTGCAGTTAGCGAGAGGTTGCACAATCCCAGGTGAGGCTCAGCTCGCTGCTGCTTCTCTTCTGAGTATTTGAATGGGAAAATGCGAAAATCCAGCGATTTTGAAGAAAAAAATCATCAGAATTGGTTAAGCTAAGTAAAAAATAGATACTTTATAGTACAAACCACAGGGTGAAAATAGCAGTATAAAATGGCTTTATTATTATATATTATTTTTCCATGATGACATGACAGGTGAGGCTCGACCGCAATATATATATATAT
>NW_015113670.1:40637-40947 GCF_001443285.1 Poecilia latipinna | reverse complement strand
GGTTGCGCAATCCCAGGTGAGGCTCAGCTTCCTGCTGCCTCACCGGCTTCGCTTCTGAGCATTTGAATGGGAAAATGCGAAAATCCAGCGATTTTGAAGAAAAAAATCATCAGAATTGGTTAACTTAAGTAAAAAATAGATACTTTACCCAAACCACAGGGTGAAAATAGCAATATAAATGATTTTATTATTATATATTATTTTTCCATGAGAGCCTCACCTGCCTCCCCTGACCGCACGTCCCCTTTTTTTTTTTTTTTTTTTTTTTTTTTACATTCTTTTAAACATAGAAAATTTTTATAAATGTTCT